>NW_007728850.1:142826-150863 GCF_000696425.1 Galeopterus variegatus | reverse complement strand
AGCAGATTTCCCACCCTCTTAACACTCACAGTGGGGTCACGTTTCCAACATGTGAACCTCCGGGGGACACACTTGACCCATGGCACTGTGTGAGGACGTGTACGACAGGGTTATTTTCCAGCTTTCTACTCATTCCTTCGTTCAGCAGCCGTCTGCACCCCATGCTGTCCTGGGCCCCGTGGGGAGCCAGAGAGAGCAAGCGCCTGCCTACTGCAGCCTAGGGCTCGGCACCGTAGTCACTGTGCAGTCGTGACTGTGCAGAGAGACGGGGGCGACGCCGGGCATTTTCTTCACAGTGACTTTCTTTAAGAGGAGTAACCTCTGATCAGGAAGCGTGAAGACAAGTGGTTGTCCCTGCCATCAGGAAGCCACAGAGGTGGATGTGCAGTGACGGCTGCAAGAGGTAAATTTGGGAGGGACCGTTTCGCAAAATATACAGTCAGTAGGTGACCCTTATTTGCCCTGAGAGCTCTGAAACACGAATATGCAAATAGGTTCCCAAAGCTGGGTTCATCAGTGGTGACTGTGGGAGCGTCTGTGACAGGTGCCATGGGAACAAGGCTGGGGGGCTGGGCCTGGTCCTGACGAATATGCAAATAGGTTCCCAAAGCTGGGTTCATCAGTGGTGACTGTGGGAGCGTCTGTGGCTGTCCACAGGGAGTGCCTCCAGGTGTACTCACCACCGAGGCTGGGAGGCTGGGCCTGGTCCTCCACATCCATGTGCCTGCTGCGGCTGCTGCTGGGGACCCTCCTTGCCTGCCCTGCATGCAGGTGGACCTGGGGCTGGGGGACAGGGTCAAAACACTCTGATGTGTCCCCAAATGTGGGCGTTGACAGCACAGAGTGGTCCTGCATCTTTGGGAGCTGCGGAGACCTTCACCTCGCAGAGTCCTGAGCTGGGAGGCCACTTCCCAGGCAGGGTGCCAAGAGAGGGGCATGTTCATCAGGGACCCCAGCCCCAGGCCATGGCAGGATGACCACTCACTGGTGCTTTCATAGGGGATGGAGACTCGTCAAAGTAATGTCCACCGCCATCAGTGCACCGGCCTCTCTGTGGTGCCTCTCTGGATTTGGGCACATCCGGAAAGAGTTGTAAGAAGTCAACGCAGGAGAGTGCCCAAGGGGAGAATCCGGACGTCCTGGCCTGGGCCTCTGGAGGGGTGGGGGGGTAGGAGGGCAGCCAGGCGCACCCAGCACATGTCTCCTCTGCTGATCCAGAGCCTGCGTCCCACCTGTGCCCCAAGCAGGATGTGACTGACTGGCCAGCCTGTCCTGAAATACCAGGGCTGCTGCCAGAACAACAGGGCCAGGCTACAAAGAGGCGCTCTCCTTGAGATTAGAGGTGCAGAAAGGATTTGTGAGGGAGAAAGTAAGTGCAGGACCCCCTCTGTCAGTGCTGGGCAAGCTGGGACCTGCGGAGGTCCTGGTGGCATGTGTCTTGGCATGGCAGAGGGTGCCCGTCCAGGGCAGGCTGCAGATGACGCCCCACCCCTGAGCATAGGGAGGCACCTGCACCACCCCCCAGACTCAGCCCAGCCCCTGCGTGGGGCGGGTGAGGGGTGACGCTGCTGGCGCCGGCGTCCTGCTGCGGGGCGGTGGCTGGAGGGGAGCCATGGAGGGCGGGGACCCCACAGAAGAGCTCAGCTCCTCCACATGCGCTTCTCTGATCCACGTGGCACACTGTGTGCCTACTCTTAACATATCCACCTGACGGTGACAGGTGTCCTTTCCTCTCCCATTTCTTCCATCAAAGGAGGTAGCACGGCCGAGCTTACCCGCAAAGGAGGAGGGACACAGTCTTACCAGCATGTGTGTGAACAGCCCGATGCTTTGTGGCCAAAGAGTAACGGCCTCAGTGCCACAAATTACAGGGCGTCCATGGCCCCAGCCAGTGACCTGGCTTCCCCAGGCAGCTGTGGGATGGGAAGGCCTGGTGCCCGGGCTGGGGTCAGCCCTGCCAAGCCCCTAGCCCAGGAGGGACAGGCGGGACCTGACGTTCCTCTCCAAGACCCTGGTGACATGCCTGACCCCAGCCTTGACCCCGAGAGAACACTGCTAGTAGTTCACCAGGAAGGTGATAAGAAAGGACACTCAGCAAAGGGGACAGGATACACCCAACAGGGAGGTTTGACCCCCATGCGCGGTGTGGCGGGGCGTCAGGGTCTGGCGTGAACCACAGGGCACGGAAGCAGAGGCGCACAGCGAGATCGTGGACGTGAAAGCGCTCTGCTGGCTGGGAAGTGCCCGACAAATGCTGGGTGCTTCATTATCACCCAAGTCACAGATCGCTGGGTACAAAACACGGACTCGTTGTCAGAGCTGCTCCCGGGCGCTTCCTGGAGCCTGCCTGCTGGAGCTGTCTCTGCAGACCAGCGGCCACAGCACCCGCCCCCTGGGCTGCCTGCAGCTCCCGAAGCCTCGCTGGCAGGGAGTGGTTTTGTTACGCCCCTATGAGCAGATCAATAGAGCTCTCCTGGGAAATTAAAATTTCTATGTTTTGTAATATTACATGATGCTCTTTTTGGCCATTTGTTTGGACAATGAATATGCATGGAAAAAATCTGATTTTCAATGCAATTAGATCAGTAAAATATATTTGGTGCATTTATATCAGGAAATATTGAGGGGGTTTTTTGTTTTATTTTGGGGTTTTTTTTTTCCTGGTTAAATCCAGATGAATCTAAACAATGCAAAATGATAAATATTTAATATAATCCTTAATTGATTTGCATGATATATTTATGTTAAATAAAAGTTTTCTAAGACATACGTGCTTTTAAAATTATTTTGTTTCTTGGACTGATGTCTGGGGTTTATTTCCAAATAATCCTAGGAGAGGGTGGTGGGCAGGTCACTGATGAAACAGGGCTGGCCAGGGTTGAGAATTCCTGGGTCTGAGCTGGGTGCATGGGGTCACTGTCCTGCTCTCTCTGTCAGTATATGACAAACGGCTCAAAAGTCGCTCTACACTGTGAGCAGACAAATTCACATGAGGCATCAGGGCCGTCATTCCTAGTGCTGCTGCTGACAGTGAAAAATGCCTAATAAGGTCAGATATTATGGAGGAAAAAACAGTTTTCTCATTTTTTTTTTTTAGTGGTTGAAACAATCAAACCCCTTGGGCTGGATTTGACCACGGTCTGTAGCTTGCAGCCCCTGACATGGCATCAGATGGAGACCGGCGTAAAGACAAGAGGGAAGGTGCATCTCCCGAGTCAGTGCACCAGGCGCATTCTGGGGCCCCGTCTCACAAAACGTGAAAAGCTCCGGCTCTGTATATGAAGTTTGATTGGAGCCATGCTAACTCCTCTACAGAAAAAGGTTGCCGCCCTCTATGCCATGTCATACGTGTGCATGTGCCTGTTTATTTATTTTCTGTATCTCCAGCTACACTGCAAGCACCTGGAGGGCAGGGGTCTGGGTGTTGCACACTCTGACCCCTGCAGAGAGGACAGAAAAGTGCATGAAGACCATGTGCAGCCAGACTGCTGGAGTTGAATCTGAGGTCCTCCTTAAAAGCTTTGTAACCTTGGGTAACTAATATGACCTCTCTGTGCCACATTTGTAAATGGGACGATTACAGTACACCCTCCATAGAGTTTTTCAATTGAATTGATCAGTTAATACTGGTAAATGATAACCATTTGTACGTTCCCATCACTGTTATCCTTGAAGCAGTCCGAATTCATAGAGCTCAACACTTAGCTGATTTTCCTAGATCTACCCTCCTTGCAAAAAAAAAAAAAAAAAAAATCCAATCCATCCTAAAGGAATATTGAATTCTCCAACTCCTATCAGGGTCAAACTGCTGCAGCCTTCACGTAGCGGTGTTTTCCCTGCCTCTACCATCAAGGATTCAGGAACCGCTGGGTGCTGGGGCTTCTGGGATGTGCGTGCAGGGCTCTCTCACTGGGCACGCCCCCCAGGAGCTTTGGCCCAGCGCATCTGTTTTTACCAATGCATCCTGCCAAAAACATCCTCCTTCAGTATCTAAGGGCAAATCTCTTGAAGAAGCCTGCCTGGTTTCCCACCTCTACACACACCTCTGCTTAGCATGAGCTCTGCTGGGTTAGAATCATGTCTCTACACCTGTCTCTTACTGTTAAAAAAAAGAAAAGTCCATGGTGGGAATGTAAACGTGCAGCTGCTGTGGAAAACTGTATGGGGGGGCGGGTCTTCAAACAATTAAACATAGAATCACCACATATGTGATCCAGCTATTCCACTTCGGGGTATAGACCCAAAGAGTTGAAAGCAGGATCTCAGGATATTTGTCTACCCATGTTCATAACAGCATTTACACAGCAGGTAAAAGGTTGAATGGCCCAAGTGTCCAAAAGGGGACGAAGAGGTAAGCAAACTGTGGTGCATACATACAATTCTGCCTTAAAAAGGAAGAAAATTCTGAAACATGGATGAACCTTAAGGACATTATGCCAAGCCAGTCACAGAAGGACAAATACTGTGTGATTCCACTTTTATGAGCTCCCTAGAGCAATCAAAGTCATAGAGACAGAAAGTAGAATCATGGGTGCCAGGGGCTGGGGGAGGGAGGAATGGGCATTTAGTATTTAAATAAATACAGAGGATGGGGCCCCACCAGGGTCCTGAGGTGTGGAGCTGGGGGAAGCTGAACCCAGATGCAACCAGGTAAAGATCACACCAAAAACACTATTTCCACGTGGGTAGCCCACCATAGCCACCGCAATCGCCATGGCTGCTGCAAAAGCGACACCAGTCTCTACAGCAGCAGCACAGCCACCGTGCAGATGGCGCACCAGACTCTCAACTGCAGTGACATAAGAAGAGGCACCAGCAGAGACCAAAAAAAAGAAGGAAGAAGAGGTCCTCTGTCTCCACAAAGCACACTCTGGAGTAATAGAAGAATCATCTAATCTACAGTAATGGGGGGGACTTGATCACACGTGTCCGAGCACCGGACAGATCATCTGGGCGACAAACCAACAGAGGAACAGTTAATCTGTCAGACGGAGAGAACGAACCTACGGTTATTAGAGGGGGAAAGGGAGAGAGTGGATAAGGGGCATAAAGAAGTAGTATGATTTGTAACCATTAATATGCTAATAAAAATAAATTTTAAAAAGTAATAAATACAGGGGGGAAGGTGAAGAAATTCTGGAGATGGGTGGTGGTGACGGCTGCACAACAGCAGAACGTACTTAATGCCACTGAACTGCACAGATAAAAATTGTTAGAATGATACATTTTATGCTTCTATATATGAAAAAATGGAGGTTCTTGTGTCCTTCATCGTTCTGTTCCCTGCAGAGGTGCTCAGGCTCAGAGCCTGGGCTGACTCCTGGACTCTTTCCAGAGCAGAATGCAGCACGTTCTCTGGGATATTCACAATAGCTGCCAATGAAATTGACTTGGGGAAACAGCCAAATATCACTCGGGCTCAAGCCAGCAGACAGTGTTTGGCTCAGAAGTCGTACGTGGCAGTGGATGGGGGCGACTGTTGGCCTGTGAAGCCCACCGAATGTCTGCAGCACTCGCAGCCAGGCCACGGAGGTGCCTGCGGTGAGGGGTGACACTCGACACTCACCAGGACTGACACTGTCCCCCATACACGTGGCAGAGCGCTGCGTGGCCACAGGGCCTCCATCGCCGTGGATGTACTGCCCGAACAGAATCCTGTGTGAGACCCGGGGCCAGAAATCCTGCCTCTGCAGCCTTCCAAGCCCACATCAGCCCACCCATACCTTGAATTGGGAAAGACCTATTTCTTCCCCATTCTAACACATCCTAATCAAAAACAAGTGAGGCCAGATTGCAGGCAAGTCGCCCGTTGTGTTTTAGTTCATGCTGGTGGCTCGGGCCAAGGATTTGGGGGAAGCCACATGGTGTCTGTAGTAACTGAAGAACTGTGCTTGACCTGGGCGTTTCCCCATGAAGCTGGCAGTTGGTCCAGCCTGCAGAGGGTGGACGTGAGCATCGGTGGAGATGTGAGTCACGGCTGGCTGTCTCTTGTCCCGGCCGTCCCTGCTGCTGTCTGGCCCTGCGACTGCTGCCTGTGCACGTGATCTTTCCTGCCCAGCACAACCTGGCAGCACCCCCCTCCCACCTTGGGAAGAGCGAATAGAGCAAACACACGAAGGATCCCTGTGCGCTCCTGCTGGGCCCGAGTGAACTGAACCTATTCCGTCTAAAAGCAGCTCTGCCAGTTCTGCCAGGCAGGTGACCCTCACCGCAGTTACAAATGCTCATCCCCAGTGTGTGCACCTGAGGCTCTGTGCAAAGACTCCACCTAAGGTCATTAACCTCTCCCTGAAAAGTTGCCATCTGTGACTCTGGAGATCTTGCCCCTTCCTTTGAGAGATGGAGCCAGGCAGCAGTCCAGGGCCCCCGCTGCACCCTCGAATAACAGGCTCCGTGGGCCCACAGTCTGTGGGGTCGGGGAGGACTGAGGAAAGGAGTGGCCACGGGACTCTGCTTTCCTGTGCTGAGGACGCCTGTCTGGGGCTGCTGAAGACTGCCTGGGCCCTGGCATTTTGAAACTTGTCCAGCAAGAGACAGACATCAGGGAAAGAGAAAGAGCCATGAAGACTTCGGCGACAGACGCAGAAGAGCATTGACTAGGTGCAATGTTTGTTGCCAGCACCGAGGGGTGCCCGCCCCCATGCCTGCCCCCCTCCTCCTTCCCTGTCTCACCGACAGCACACCACCTGGCTGGATGCCCCCAACCCAGACCCTCGTTCTAGACTAGCAAGAACTCACTACCCACCAAGTAGACGAAAATGTTGTGAAAGGAAACAGGATTTTATGAGAATAAGAGTAAAGGGAGCTGAAGATGTTGGCAAAGTTGGGAAAGGTAATGGTGCCTGGAATGGCCCCCAGGGAATACCATCTTGTACCCCGGCAGAGCCTGGCCCAGCACAACTCTGCCGATCAGTCGTGCCCTGACCCGCCTCCGCACGTGTGCAGGGAGGGCAGAGGCGTGGCGGCCTCGGCTTCCAGCCAGCGCTCCTGCGGGGACGACTGCCCGGACGCTGCAGGGTTAGGACCTTGCAGAAGTTGTCAGTGCCGCTGCTTCTTTCTTTCCTCTGTTACTCTTTTAAATTCAGATTTGGCTCTTCTAGGAACATTATCTATTAGAAAAATAGAATGCTATGGCCTTCCTCACAAGGAAAAATTACTTCTCTCAGTTATGAGGTCACCAGAAATACCTACCTTGGGTGTAGGTTTTAAAGAATTACATGCAGTAGAGCTCACTCTTCCTGCTGTACAGGTGCACGAGTTCTGACGACCGCATGCACACGAGGCCACCCGCGGGAGTGAGGCTCTGCACAGCTCTGTCCCCCAGACTTGCCCACGCCAGTCTTGGGACACAGGCTCCGCCACCCTCAGACTAGCGCCTGCTCATCCGCTCCCCTTCCCTATGTGTTTTACCTTTTCCAGGTCGTCATATGAGGGGAACCATGAAGTAGGTAGCTTTCTGACACTAGCTTTCTTCACTTAAAAATGCATTTAAGATTAATTCATGTTTACGTGACGGTAGTTTTCATTTTTCTTGGTTGAACACCTTGGTTAAGTAGCAGAACACTGAGATCAAATGGTGAGTGTATGTTTAACTTCAGAGGAAACTGCTTTCCAAGCTGTGCCACGTCCTCAGCAATACCTGGTATTGTCAGGTTTTACTTTTATTCCCATTTTAGCCGTTCTGTAGGAGGAGGACTCCTAGACAGCAGTGCTCACTGCAGTTGGGGTCTGACTCTCGCTAACGATTAAGGATGTGAAACGTCTCCCCATGTGCGTATTTGCCTCCATCTGTCTTCGGTGGTGGAGGTCTAGTTCCAGTGAGATACAGTCTTCCAGACACACGACAGGCACCACCCGGCCCTCACCGCTCATGCCTAAGAGACCGAGCCACTGTCCTGAAGTTGGTGCATGTAATTCCCGTGAATGTTTTCGTCCACTCACTACTACGTAGGTATCCACGAACGATATAGAGAGGCAGCATGAAAATGGAATATTCCTGGAAAAACACAATGGAAATGGAGGTTTTAAGTATCTTCT
>NW_007728850.1:118970-142699 GCF_000696425.1 Galeopterus variegatus | reverse complement strand
TCGTCCACTCACTACTACGTAGGTATCCACGAACGATATAGTTAGAGAGGTAGCATGAAAATGGAATATTCCTGGAAAAACACAATGGAAATGGAGGTTTTAAGTATCTTCTGTATCTCGTAGCCCAGACCTTCTTGTGGCTTCACAGGCTTGGCTGGGCTGCACCTGTTCTGTCGTTGGGCAGCCCCCATTTTCTCCTGTGGTCTTTCTACCTGCATGGTTGGCTGGGATGTGAGTGTAACCTCTGGTGGATGTGGTCACACCCAACTGTCCCCACTTGGTTCTTTGGAAAGCCATGACTATTCCTGGGAGGTTGTGGTTTGAGGCAGCTCCTGAATTTGACCCTGACTTCACAAAGCTAAAGGCAGAGCATGTCTCTGAACTCCCCTCCCCCCACTGCACAGGACATAAACGTCAGGCACCCTCCTCTGCCATGGCTGCCTTGGCAACGAGACTTGAACTCATCAGGAAAGACTCGTGGGGAAATGGACTGGACTGGCAGCTCCCCGTGGAGCTGAGGCTGGTTCGGTTCATTTGTCTAGGAAGGCCAATGCCATGACACTGAAACCAGTAGGTGCCAACCAGGAGCCAGCTGTCTGGGAAACATGTTTCCTTGGGCAAAAGGTTGTGGATGAAGAAACCCGAAGACATCCCAGCACTGGGGAAACAATCTGCTTGAGCCCTGGTGCGGCAGGTCAGTGGCATTACCCTGTGGGAGCAGAGCGTGTTCAAGGCAGTTTAAGATGGTGGGGACACCTCTGTTGGAGAGAAGCCTCATTTCCTGGAGAGTCATGAAACTTCTCAATGTCCTTTCTTCACAAGACCATATGGTTCCAGGGGGGCACCCCAGTCCTTGGAGACAGGCCCAGGAGTGCATCAGCAGACACTCGGCTCACGTGGAACGGTAATAACAGAAATGGGAGAGTCGTGGAGGTGGGCAGGGTGGAGCGGGCCCCGCACACGTGGCCGCCTGCCACCCCTTTCGCCTGTGTCCTCCACGTCTCTCCTGACTTCTCCCATTTATCTCTCTTCCCAGGCTGATTTCTTTCTCCTCTGCCTTCCCATGCATGTTTGGGTTTTCCATGTTATCAGACCTGGTTCCATCCTGCCTTTTGGTCTAGTAGCTCATTTGTGTGTCTGCTTCCTTCAGGTGCCCATCTACACGTGCTTCGTACCTTATTTCAGCTGCCTTCAGAGGAGTATCTAGAAGAAGCAGGGTGACAGTCCCTCCCTGCTCCGCTCATGCCTAGACAATTATGTCTGATGTTCAGTGGGTGAAGAACAGGATATGCAGAGGGACAGTCCCTGCTTCATTCCCACGGCCAGCGTGACCCACCTGATGGCGGCTGATTATTTGGAACAAAGGACTGAGGTCTCAAATGTTTGTTACCCCCACAGAGTCATGCCACTCTCTCGGTGTCTCATATCCATGTGACTTCTATGGTACTAAAGGAAGTTTTACCAAGCCTGGTGACATGCATGAGAAAGACAATTGGTGGATGAGATGCTCAGGCCACGTGGAAACCAGTTAACGGAAAGGGGTGCGATGGCGAGGGGCAAGGGAGGTGGGTGGAGCCTGCCTCTCGGACCGCCTTCCACGTGAATTTTGTTCTTCGTTTATTCCACGTCCACCCCTGATGAGGTTCAGAGGTTAGGTTTGGAGAAGAGAAGGTTCAGGCAGAACAGGAGAGCAGGGGCCGAGCCTTTGAAAAGCACAGATGAGGAGAGGGACTCTAGGCTTGGCGGGCCGGACAGCTGCCCTCTAGCAGTTGGGGTTCCCTAACTCAGTGGAGCAGCATCCCGGCAGGTAGAGTCCTTCATGCTGACGGACCTCACCTGGGCCTCAGCAGTCAGACACGTTCCACAGGTGGCCCGTCTGGACGAGCAGGGTTGGCCTGGACCCTCTCCTCCCAGGGGCTGCTGGGCTTGTGGGAGTGTGCTCACACCTCCACTGCTCCCAGGAGCGGGGCGTTGATTCCGGCTGGAGGCAGGGCTGTCCCTAAGGAGCAGAGACATCCACATGAGCTGCTCTGCGTCTCCCTGAGAGCACTGCACAACGGGATCATGTTCCTGCCCCTCGACTGCCCCTTCCCCGAGGGTGACCGTGGCTATGATCTGCTGAGCACTTGCTGTGTGCCGGTCCTGGCTAAGCCTGTGGCAGAGGCTCTTCCTACTGGTGTCCCCTCCCACAGAGCAGAGATGCTGCCCACGATCCCCAAGCCCAGTCCCTCTGGGATGCAGGCCAGCTGCAGCCATCACAGAAGCAAACACACTGCACCGCATCGGCCCTGAGCCCTTTTCCACCTGTGCTGTGCTGGGCACTGAAGGATACTTAGCTGTTGCTCAGGTGTCACCTGCCATGACCCAAAGACAAAGACAATGAAGCAAGAAGAAGCCCACATCCAAGGTAAATCCGAAGACAGGGGGGGGGGGGGTCAAACCCCTTCTGAGACCAAGTACCAGCACCTTCTGCCCTGGTTTGTCCATGCAGATGCGTGATTGGGGACAAGGAAGGGGGCTTGGAGACCCTCACTGCAGTGGCCCATGGGCCTGGGCCCCTGGGGTGGGTTGGGTGGGCCAAAGCGGGGGTGCTGGAAGATACACTCACAAGACATAGATGCCGCACACAGCAGGTGCAGGGCTCACCTCCTCGGCCACCCTCCCCTGAGAAGTGGGGGGTGCGGGCTGCTGAGTGAGGGCACGAGTCACACACAGATGGCAGCAGGAGTGGACACAGCAGAAGTGCCTAGGCTTGGCCAAGGAGGACCAGCCCCAGGACAAGGGCTCTCCTCCCGCCCCTGCAAACCCTGTAAACCAAGGTGGTGTAGAGCTAGGGCTGGGTCGGGAGCTCACAGAACCCTCGAATGTGTTCACAAACCCTTCACACACAGGTCTACAAGCTAGGTAACCAGACAAAACAGTCCTTGCAGCCTTGGTTGAAGAAGGAATAGTCTTTATTCAGCACACACACGTCTAGGAGCTAAGCAGTCCACAGAGAAACTCAGAAACTCAACTGCTACTGGCAAAGTCCAAAGAAAAACTGAAACTGAGCAGCTGCCAGCAGAGTAAACTCTATTTTTAGCCGTGAGCTCTGCCAGCCAGCCTGCTTCACAAACTCAAGAACACACAATAGCAATAGTTAAAAAGATACATTGGTGCAGATACACACTAACTGCACCCACACACAACTTGTTTACAAAGAAGTGTCGAGGGAGCCTGACTAAATTGTTCTATTTTCCCCACAGTTAGGGTGGGGACTTTTGCTGGGCTTAGAAGGAATTGGCCTGCAGCAGGATGGGGCTTGGCAGACCGTCCTTGTCCCTTGTTCAGGACAGACAAGCAAAGCTACATGCATCTCATACCACCTGGTAGCTCTGCCCCACACAGACGCTGCTAAACACTCTCCATGCCCCTCCTGGACCCTCTGGCGGGTGCACTGATGGGCTGGCCAGAGCACATCAGAGCTGCCACACCGCTCCCACCCCTGTGAGTACTGAAGTACCACAGAAGATGGGACACACAGTTGTGGAAGGCCACTTCACCTTTGAAGACCCGCTCCCACCCCAACCTTGTGCCGAGGCCCCTGCGTCCCACATCGCATGGCAGACCCCTTCCCTTTGGCTGAGCCCCTCAGCTGGGACCCCATTCCTCCCCCGCATATCCTGCCCAAAACTGCTGTTCCCAGTGTCTGGGGTCCACCCACTCTCATTCACACTGGTCGCACAAATCTCATTCTAGCCGGGGTTTCCTCCTGCATTTCCAGAGGCTCTGGCTGCCCATTGCTGGACCTCCCAGTCATTGGTCTACATGGTTACCATGGATTTCTCCTCCAGTCCTACCCACCTGGCCCTTTCATAACCTGTGGTTCTCTGCTCCTTCCAACAAACTTTTGTCACTAGATAGGTTCACTATCTCCCCAAGGCTCTTCCAGGAGGTAGGAGATATTCTCCCTTACCAGGGAGCTGCTGAAGTCTACATACTCATTTCTTCTCATGCTGCTCTCTCCTCTCTCCCCAGCCCAGAGCATCTTTCTCTAGTCCCAGGTAGGAGGTCAGGAGGGGTTTATCTTTCTCAAATCCAATGGCCCCACTGCCCGGGGAGAAGTCATGGTGGGGACATTGTCTTCCAAAACTTCAGAAATGTCATCCTTCTCAGAACCAACATAGGGTACAGTAAGAAGTGAAGAAACACTTCTAGAAAGAGAGGACTGGCCAGGGAGTGGGTGGCAGCAAGGAAGGCTCCCAGGGGAGCGGAGGCAGGTGCCTTCGAGGATGTCCCCAAGGACAGCATTGGCCAATATGTGGCCAGCCTGGCAGGAGCAGGGGCCACTGAAAGGAATGTCCTGGTTCCTAACACCCTATAAGTCCATAACCCTACACTAATTCAGGTGAAATCTATCTGCTTGGGTTAACTTAAGTATAGTCTGTCCTAGAAAAGTTAAGATACTATGACCCCAGAGTTCCTTTCCAGAGAGTTGAGGTGGGACTCACCGTGTTCCTCTGACCCAGAAAGACATGCCAGTGAGTTGTGTACAACCGTGTTCCATTGCCAAGGGCAGAATTGTTTTAGGAAAGTGAATCTAATGCAGACTTGCAGTGTAGCTGAAGAAAGGTTTAACTAACAGAACAAGCTTTGGTACCTGAGAGAGGTGTCAACTTACTTAAGCACAAGCTCAAAAGCTGAAAATCCCTTTAAAACACTCTTAGATATAAACAGTCAATACACTGTATGAAAAATACTTATCCAACATATACGGACTTGAGTTCATCCATACTTTTGAGTGACTAGAGCTTCAAGAAGCAGTGTGATAGTTTATTTTTCCATTATTGCTGTTTGGTTGAGCAAACTCAAAATTACTCCAATCTAGTATTCCGGGACCCACATCCGAACCGCGAACTCTCCTGACAGCTCCACGGAGCCTGCAGCTGCCAGGTTTCCCCAGCACAAGCTGCACCATTTCTTTCTTTTTTCGTGACCGGCAACGGATCTCAACCCTCAGTGTCGCGCCCGTACCGGACCGGGACCGGCAACGGGATCACAACCCTCGGTGTTGTGCCCACACCTCGCTCAGCCAGTGAGCGGCCGGTCTGTATGTGGGATCCGAACCCTCGGTGGGAGCGCCACTGCGCTCCCAAGTGGCACACTGTAGCAGTGTGCCACCAGGCCAGCCCCCAAGCTGCACCATTTCTGCAGCAGTCTTCCTGCCAGACGCTGCTGGGTAAGTCACAAAAGAGACAAAGCTGAGAGAGGAGCCTGCCATGCCTAACTGCTCAGAGAGGAAGCATTTGAAGCTGAGGCCAAGAGCAGCCATCAGGCCCCAGGGATGCCATCTAAACCCCGTGCTGTTTCTCAGCAGGTGTCCCACACTTTCACGTTCAGAGTGCCAGTGAATGCTGGTCAACCTACATCCACTCCCCTCAGACAGCAACGGAAAAATCAGGAGCTTTGAATACAAGAGGAAACATTACAAATAACTTCTTTGGGTCTACTAGACCTTTGAAACACAGGTGGAGACCTACATCCACTCCCCTCAGACAGCAACGGAAAAATCAGGAGCTTTGAATACAAGAGGAAACGTTACAAATAACTTCTTTGGGTCTACTAGACCTTTGAAACACAGGTGGAGGACGAGCAGGCAGGCACGAAGGGGAGGAGGACAAAGTGCTCTCCTTGCACGTGTCACATGTGCTGGAAGGACCGCCCAACACTTTTGAACAGCCTTTGCAGTTTTCTTTAAACAAGCTGAACACTTTGAAATCTGACTTCAGGGACACGTATGACAACCAGGAAGGAAGTAGGCTGCTGAAGCAGTCTCACTGAAAAACCGGCCCAGAAGGAGGAAGTACTTGAAAGCTATCAAGCTGAACGTTTAATGATACACACACTCCATAAGAAAAATTTCGAAGATTTTATTTATCAGCTATCTAAAAACATTACTTTAGCACACATAGCCATCTGCTTTGATAAGCAGTTTATGTCAAAGTCGGTGATACACACAAGCACTGTCCACAGAACGTTTTCCCAGTTCCTGAGGCCTCTGCCTGCGAGTCTCAGCAATGCGGTGGAACCAGCAGAGCGCGGGGTCGGGCCGGTGGACCTGCAGGGCTCTAGCCACCAGCAGGCCATGCACCGCACCGGAAAGTGGTGTGCAGGGAAGGCGATGGGGAGGAAGTGAGCCCCACCACCTTCCCTCTCACAGAGTCTGAAGCAAAATCGGACTTTGCCTTGGTGGAGGCCGGGCCTGCTGGCCCTTCTGTCTCCCCCACCTCCATGCTCTCCTCCGCCACTGCGGTTACACTTCATGTGCACGTTCCCACAGCAGTGAAAATAAACACCAGGAAAACTGACCTTCACTGCATGCGTGTGACAGACTCTTCAAGAACAATTATCAGGGGAAGGGTGAGGTCCACCTGCGTGGACAGGGCTCGCTCTCACGGACTGGGTGTGTGAAGAAGTGGCTTGCAAAACAATATGCACAGTAGCAAACCTGACAGCAATAAGCAGACGGGTGCAGCCACCACAAGTGATTTGGGGAGATGTGTCCTAACAACACAGACCGGCAGGAATTTCACTGCCAGAAAAACACTCACCTGTGGGGAAGCAGAAGCATGTGACTTTTACTAAAAAGTAACTGATGCCCCCCCAAAAAGAGCCTTCCTTGGTGCGCAGGATGCGCGAGCACTTGAGATCCCCTAGTCCTCCAGCTTGGGGCTTAAACACGATGCCTCAGCAGGACAAGGAAACCTCCTCTGTGCCGAGGCCTGACGCAAACTCTAGATACACACACGTAAGTGCTGACACACTGGAAGTGCTATTCACCCACTGCAGGGTTTTACTTTTTTCTCACAGTGAAGCAGCCACTGTTTAGCTCAAACCGAAGTAGTCTAGCTGGGTTCTCCATAGGGTGACTAAGCATCCTTTTTGCTTGGGACTGAGAGGGTTCTAAGGTTTTAGTTGTAAATGAGTTAGTCACCTGATTCTCTATAGTGTTACAGAAGACATTAATTACTGGCCAAGGTTTTACAAAATATGTGAAATCTTAGAAACAAGGAATAAACCAAGAACATGCACCCATGAGGCTTATATAGTTTTTGCCCTGTGATCCAAGGCTCTTTAGCATAACAAATACCTAAATTCTTCAACAGCATCTTCCATTGAGGACAAACTAAATTTTAGTTTGCAAATCCCACTTTATCAAGACAAGGAATGAGGAAGCCATTCCTTTTCAACGTCCTGAGACAGCTGGGAGGATTCTTAACCCTGATCATTTCATAGTTAACCATAGCACTCCATTCCCTCACACACACTCTGGGCCCCTCCAAATTAAAAAAGCCAACGTATGTAGGTTGTAAAGATAAGAAAAAGAGGTAGTGGTCCAAGCCAGCAAGCATTTTCCAGAAAATGCAGCTCCACTGTTAAAGCAGTGTAAGGTTGAAAGAAAAAGAAAGAAAAGAAAAGAATTCACACAGCAGTGAAATCAACACAGCAGTGAAATCAGGCATCTGCTTGGAGGATTAAGACGTGATACCCTGCGACAGACTCCAAAGACATCCTCTTTGAAGTGCTGGGTTAGGCTAAATATTGTCCAGCGAAGAGGGCCACATGCTGGGGCGGGGGGAGGTGCCCGTGAAACAGCAGTCCCTAATTTTGTCTTCACCTTCCCTCAGGATAATATATCCTAAAATACTTTGCATCTATAAGATGTATAAATTACTGCAGTTCACAAGGCAATCTGCTGCTCAAATGTATCCATGCGGAGTAGCTAATGAAATATCTCAAATCCTACCAGGCACATTCAATGGAATTCTACAGAAACTCCTCTAAAAATGGGCCGACCCAGTGGCGTACTCAGTTGAGTGCGGCGCTTGGGAGTGTGGCGGCGCTCCCGCCGAGGGTTTGGATCCCATATGGAGACCGGTCCACTCACTGGCTGAGCACGGTGCAGGCGCAACACCGAGGGTTGCGATCCCATTGCCGGTCGCGGTATGGGCACGACACCGAGGGTTGCGATCCTGTTACCGGTCACGAAAAAAGACAAAAAGGGGAAGAAAAAAAAAAAAAAAGAAAGAAACTCCTCCAAAAAGAACGAGGTAAACCAGCGCTGTTAGATACAAGGAGCACCACATAAAAGTGTGTGCACAATGATCCTATAAAGTTACCGGTCACGAAAAAAGACAAAAAGGGGAAGAAAAAAAAAAAAAAAGAAAGAAACTCCTCTAAAAAGAACGAGGTAAACCAGCGCTGTTAGATACAAGGAGCACCACATAAAAGTGTGTGCACAATGATCCTATAAAGTTTTTTTTTTTTTTAATAAAGATTCATGTGTATTTACAGAAAGGTGAAAATGTATTGGAATAAACTGAATGCCTCTTATGCTTACTTCTGGGGAGGAGAATGTGGGCTGGGTAAAAAGGAGATGCTTTTTACTTTTGGCTGTTCTATACTGTTTACATTTTCTGTAGTAAGTATTATATTAGTATTAAAAGCCCCTTTTAAAAATAAGAAAAAAGAAACATTCCCATGCTTCATTGCTTACTAAACTTGGTAAATTACGCTGTACTCTACGTAATCAAGGGCTATACAGTAGGCACTTAATATGTGCCTGTTGAATGGATTAAAAAATTTAGTGTAAGAATGGCATATATTTGAGAACAATCAAGTTTTTGCTGAGCCTGGAAGTAGTATCAAATATTCTGTAGCATGAGAAAAATACCAGAGTGCAACACCCCGGTCTAACTGAACAGCTGTACTTTTCCACAACCAACAACAAAAAAGTAAGCGACCAGGTTTACTTAAGCAGGTGGAGATCTTTGGGTTCTATAAAAAGATGTATTTGGAAGGAGCTGAGTACTGAAGGCCCTGTCAAACTATTACTGCCATGAGGAAGCATACAATATACAAAATAAGCAGAAACAGCCCCCGAGTCTGCAGTTTTGCAATCAATCCAGGCCTGCCGCCATGTGTCCCCACAGAATTCACCAGCCCAGGCTCACTGGCTCCTCCTCGTTAGTGTCGCCATGGATAACTAACTGATGGCCAAACAAAACAAACGGAAGAGGGGAAATGTCACACAGTTTTAAAAATGTATCTTTAGCACTTGGACCGTTGATCTTCTGTCTTTTTCGTTCTTCCTTAAGAAAAAGTTTTAGCAATAATTTCTAAAGAAAGATAAAGAAAAAGACAAAGAAACAAAAAAATTCTTCTGAAACAGAAAAAATGATCTTCTGTCTTTTTCGTTCTTCCTTAAGAAAAAGTTTTAGCAATAATTTCTAAAGAAAGAGAAAGAAAAAGACAAAGAAACAAAAAAATTCTTCTGAAACAGAAAAAAATGTCCATCCCAAGAGCAGCCCTAATGCTTTTTGGCTCCAGAAGACAGCAAGAGTCTGCCAACTGGCTTCCAGGGCAGGCCAAGGAGAAAAAGCCAAGGGGGGACAGGTGGGAGGGAGGGGACAGCGGGGCCACCGGAGGAACCCTGGGCAGGTGGGGAGAGAGGCCATCCTAAGGCCACAGGCGCCTGGCCCACCTCGGTCACAGATTCAGTGTCCTTCACTCAGCAAGCATCTTCCACAGACCTACGGCTGCTACTCACGTTCACACGCCTCTTCTGTGGGTAGAGTCGTCTCTGATTCAGACTTTCGTTCCCTGAGAAATGGTGCAACACACCTAAGTGCCTTCCTCACCCTGGTCAGCGGTCAGTGCTGAAGCCAAGCTTTCTCAGTTTTCATGCAAGAGCTAGCCTACGCCAAATGAAAGACGGCACTGAAGCACATGTCAACACACCGGGTCAGCCTTCACAGTTATCCACAGCGACAGCAGTCTGCAGAGCACGCAGTGATCACTTGTCAGGTCTGGAAGGTGGCCATTCCTCCTGCAACAGGCTCATCTGTCATCAAGGGCACCTGATTCTCCACACTTGATCTTGCTGCAATTCTATTAGACTGTGGAACTGAGGCCCCCATTTCTGGGTCCCTCAAAAGCAAAAGAAGGTGATGAACCTGGTCAATTATTTACAATGAAACAAAATCACTCATCTTGACGTTTTTCATTCTTGGATGGAGGAATGGCGGATAGATCTGTGATAATCCTCTGGGCTGCCGATGTGTTCGGGTAAATCGTAGCCCCGCAGGAAATGTCCACTGTTTTGCTGAGCAAAATAATATAGTTGTCTGGCTAGCAGAGGTTCCACCTTTAACGAGAGATTTTAAGAAGATATTACTGAGGTATTCTTTTAACATCCTGTAATTGGCTCATTATCAAATAACTCTCAAATTCTAAGGGGACGGTAAAGTTAAGTTCAAAGTTATACATACCATAACAATCAAAACATTTCATATTTGGACTGGCCAGTTTGGCTCAGTTGCTTAGAGCACAGTCTTGTAACGCCAAGGTCATGGGTTTGGATCTCAGTACCAGCCAGCCACAGAAACAGAAACAAAACATTTCATATTTGGAGCCATGTGAAGAACTAATGTTTGTCCTTACACAGAGCAAGCTGTAAACAGAATCTACTTAATTCTGGGTTTCAATTGGGGTTAAAGTTAAAGAGGATATTTTTTTAAATCAACTGCAACTTGAAATTTACATTTAACTAAGACTGAACCAAATCAAGTAAAATAATCAAATGAAAAGAAAGTCTGAGGTAATATTCAGGGTAATTTAGGCCAATGAATTTGTTTTTCCACAATGGCAGTTTGGTAGGGAGGAAGGGCTCCCAGATTACTCAGTTCCCAGGTAATCTGTATAATTCTAAACCACAGGTTTCGAGTTAAAAGAATTAGAATTAAATGAAAAGGAAGAAAAAATTAAACAACAAAACTGCTATTGTGGGAAAAAAAGAAGTTCATTGGTCCCAAATTTATCTACTTTGGTTACTAGCATGGATTACATTCACCAAAAAAACAAAACAAACAAAAAACCCCAACCTTCAGCTTTTCCTGAATTTACAGCATCTGAGACAAGCTGAACACTGCCAGTCAATCAATTGTGCTATTAAATTGAACCTTAATGTTGTTTGATTTATAACCGCATAAGCATAACTCCTATGAAAGTACACCAACAAAATAAGCCCATAGTAAAAAAAAGAGTAGGACTAATGGGTGCACGCACGCACGTTTTCCTGTTATAGACCACACGACACCATCCCAGGGAGCCCTGCTGGGGACCCCGTCCCTGCCTAACTCACATGAGCAACTGCAGCCAGAGAACCCTGAATACAAAGCTTCTGATAGAACGCTTAACTGTTGTTTATCAGTGCCGAGTCCATCGCGTCATCTAACAATCCCTACTGTCAACAAGATATTGATTATTATATATCAATCAGGGAAGAATTCATGAGAAAACTCTCAAGTCTATGGGATTACATTTTTGTTTATTGATTCGTTTTTGTTTTTACAATCAAGAAGGGGAAGGTTGTGTGCTCAAGATTAGTGTTTTATTTCAGTTTTTTTTTCCTTTTTGTCTTTTTTCGTGTCCGGCAACGGATCGCAACCCTCAGTGTCGCGCCTGTACCGGACCTGGACCGGCAACGGGATCGCAACCCTCGGTGTTGCACCCGCACCTCGCTCAGCCAGTGAGCGGGAACCGGTCTGTATGTGGGATCCGAACCCTCGGCGGGAGCGCCGCCGCACTCCCAAGCGGCGCACTGTAGCAGTGCGCCACCGGGCCAGCCCTATTTCAGTTTTCAATAAGAAATATCATCAGAGCTAAGATCTGGTCTGAATTTTGGTATTATGGGGTATAATTTTTTACCTGGCACTGCTTACTATCTGGGCCCATTAATAACTCTTGAAGGTTATGTAGCAATGCAAAGTTTTCAAAGTAAAAAATCTTAGGTACTCAAGGCTCTATTTTCTATGCTGAATTAATGCTAAATGTTATCTACATAAACTTTCTTTCCTTTTCTTTTTTATGAAAAAGATGTTCACTTGCCACAGTTGGACATATCTTAAACTATGCTAGAGAATATTAGGAGGGTCTCATCTACTTGAATTCCTTGAAAGATTTAGCTTCCTCTGCATAACATGTCCGTTAATTAAATAATTTCTAAAGATCCAGAAATAAAAGAGAGGCTGGGGAACGTATGGAGGGGATCTACACAATGCATGAGTGAGGGACGGCACTGCATTCGGGGAAAGCTTCTCCACTAAGTGAAGATCCTTTACCTAGACAACAGTTTTAGAACAATAGTTGACATGCAGAATATTAAAGGGCAACTGTTAGCATCAATCCTTTTAAATCCCTACACAGTGGGAGTACAACAATTTCCCTGAAAAATAACAAAGATGGGACAGGTGAAGGCCAGGTGTGGAGGATTCTGCCCGGTGCTGTGATGAGCGGGTCTTGGGGCTGGGAACAGCAGGCAGGACCCTGGGCTGTGCTGTTCGCTGGACCACACTTCCTCCCTCACTATTTTAAGAGTACATTTATTTTCCCAGTCACTTGCCATTTACTTTTCATTTGGGACTTCTCTAAATGGGACTCTGCTCTTGATAAAGAACAGGGGGGCTCAGTGAGGTGAGAGTGACTGAGTACTCACATGAGCTGTGATGAGCTTCCTCTGCCTCTGCGGGTCTGGAAACTCCTCTCCGAAGCACAGAGTCACCTGGAACCTCGGCAGGGGACGGCTGTGGTGAGCAAACGCTTGCAGCTCTGGAGATGCCCAAAGAAAAAGCCACACTCAGAAACCACCCTCATGGAGCAGCCGGAGACACAGGAGGTGAGTGCTCGTTTCCCGCACCCTGGGGACCACGGAGGGCGGTGGCTGCTCCCCTCCCGAGTGGGGCTGCTGATGGGTAGAGCCCGACACGACCCTGCATGGACAGGTCGTGTGCTGGCCTTCCCAGCACGGGGCTTGGCTTCCCTTGACTTCTTGAGGGAAAGATGGCCTACGTGTTAAGAACAGTGTTTTGCGGCACTGGACCCTGAGCACGCGATGGGCAGCAGAGAGGAGAGAGGGCAGGAGAAAGAGGGAAAGAAACACAGTTGTGTGAGGGCAGGGGAGCCACTGATGCAAAGGAGAAATTTTCACTCAAAAGTCAGAATGTTCTGACCTCCCAGGATTATTCTAAAACCTCCTCCTCCAACCACAGAGCCAGCAGGCACCACAGGGAGTGTCTGTCTAGTGTCCCCCTGGTGACAGAGCCCCCGCCACCGGTGGCTGTGTCCTACTCAGTGCCAGGCCTGAGCCAGAAAAACACGTCACTCCTCGCAGACCCCCTGCCCACCTCCGGGACGGAAGCATGACTTGAGATGACACGGGTGGCAACGGGCACCTTGACCCTGCCCTGTGGATGTGCATGTCCTGCGAAGCAGACTGGAACACTGCCGCCAAGATGCGCCGCTCCCTGACACCAGCCGCGCCCCACACCCACCCTCCGGTGACTCAGGCCCACAGCCAGGGCCACACGTCGCCTCCGCAGAAGCAGCACGTGTGCACAGGAGCTGCTGGAGCTTCTGCAGAACAGCCGTGCTGATCCTCCTTACCAGATACCACACTCGCCAGGCCTTGGGGCTGTCCCTAGTGGTGTACGCAGAAGCAGCACGTGTGCACAGGAGCTGCTGGAGCTTCTGCAGAACAGCCGTGCTGATCCCCCTTACCAGATACCACACTCGCCAGGCCTTGGGGCTGTCCCTAGTGGTGTACAGATCCTGAACAGGTAGATATCAGAGATTTCCACTCTTGTCTTCAACTGAAGAGAAGTTTCTGGCTAACTCACAGGCCTCTTTGACTTCCTGCTCTTTTTTATTTTCTTCCAGAATTCAAATCAAACCCAACCGACTTAGTCAGAATGTGTAAAATGCATTCACCCTGCCGAGGTCTGAGACTACACCTACACAAGCTAGTCAGAGTGGCGCGGTGGCACAGTTCTGTGAATGGATGAGTCTCGTGCACCATCACATGAGAACCTGTGGCGGGAAGACTTCACTGTGCAGACGCTGGTCTACACAGCTACAGCCCTTACATTCCCAGCACCCTCCACCAACCTCGGTGAGCACAGCTCCCCGCTACTAGGAAAAAACACAGTCCTTGCTCGAAGACAATACGAAATTGTAGGCACATGAATTTGCAGTCTGAGGATGTCGCCGGCACCTGCTTCCTGCGTCTCTCTAAGTGTTCCTTATGGCTTTGTCACAGCGGGGATTCTACTTTCCTAAACCATGCATGGCAAGAGTAGCACAGAGAAGCAAGTGCCATTTTTCCGGGATGCCTTAATTAGAAAGCCCTCGCCCCATGGTATCTGCTGAATCCAGAGATGCAAAGGTCCACACCCTCTGAGGGCCCCAGTCCCGCTGGGCTCCAGCCTTCCAGGGACAGGCGATCTCTTTCACCTCTCAAGGAAGACACAGGAGGTGCACATGGCGTGCCCCTCAGTGGCTCTTGGCTCTTCCTCTGCACCCACCCAGAGCACCATGCCTGGCCCCAAGACTGACAGGACAGTCCTGGCCGAGGTCCCACTGCTCTCCCAAGGGGTGCCCAGCCCCACACGCTCACCTCACCTGCTTCTGCCTTGGAGGCCAAAGATACATCTCCTCCTTCTGTGGGCAGGTAGTTATCTAGGGACATATTTGTTTATGGCACCAAAAGAGAATTTGGATGAGCTTATGCAAATTTGGGCACTTAAGCCAGAAAGGCTGAGTGGGAGTCAACGGTGCCAGAGGACACGGATGCCTCATCGTTTTAGTTTAAATGAACGAATTTGGATGAGCTTATGCAAATTTGGGCACTTAAGCCAGAAAGGCTGAGTGGGAGTCAACAGTGCCAGAGGACACCGATGCCTCATCGTTTTAGTTTAAATGAACTGAATGAAGAAGCACATCCAGGAAAAGGAAAGGCACGTGAAAAACCAAGAACACAGGGAGCTCTGAAGGGGACACTTAGGAAAGACTAGGTGTAGGCAAAGGTCCAGGAGGAGCTGGCAGTTCGCTGGCAGATAGAGCAGCCGCTTCATTCACTGTGGAGGAGATGTCCTCAGTCTAGACAATAGTCTACACTGGGTGAAGCCTCGGCCATGACACGGCCAGAGCTTGCACAAAAGCCAGCCCAGGGCTGATTTAATCATCATGAAATCAAAACTAAAAACCAAAATGTATTGGTTCTGGAAAATATGATTAGGACCATTCATGTTACAGAGATAACTCAAAGCCCTCTCGCCATGTCCCCTTTGCAGAATCAGTTCAGCACACTCTCACCCTGGCCCCACGTGCGGAGCAGCGTCTGCTCGGGGATGACACATCTCATAACTAAGAAGGTTAACAATATAGCCTAACCTTTACGATTTTTCTAGGAACCTGAAAAGAGCTGAAACATCAGCAGACACGATGGCTGAGATCATGCTGCCAACCGCATGGAGCCCTGTGAAGAGATGACTGCTGAAAATCAGAATTTCAAGATGTCAGACTGAGCCACAGTCCAGCCTGGCCCATCCCATCGGGACCTCCTCGTGACCCTCTACTGACAGACGGACGGGAGCCGTTGACACAAACAGGTGAGTCCTGAACCAGACAGGAAGCTTATGCTGGGAGCGAACCCAGTGGGCTCAGGGTTAACAGGAGGAAGACCTCTGTATAGGGTAGCAGGGACCCTGTCACTCTGACACCCCATCGAGCACACCCTCACCACCTCCATTCTAACAGATAGGGAGGGGTGTCACCTGATAAAAACTGCTGCGTGTCAAAGAGCTTGCAGGTCTGGTCTCTCTCCAGTTTGTTGGGCCGGTCGCTGCACAGTGCCAGGGGCCCATCCCAGTAGATCCTGCTCTGGCACAGTCTTTTGGCATAAAGCCCATCGGGGGCCATCCAGAGGACCACGCCCCTCTCCAGGTGGCTCAGCAGCTTCTCAATGTTTTTCCTCTGGCCATTGTCCTCTGGGTAGGGAAACAGGACCTGGTCCAGGTTGCTGGCATCGTAGGTGTGTCCGTGGGAGATCCGGCAGCCCTCGGGGCTGGATGTGGTCACCTCCTTCACCAGGATCTCCCGGTAGTACAGGCAGATGTGCAGCCGGCAGTCTGGAAACACACAGCTCCTGAGTCAGGGCCAAGGGACAAAGGACACTGCCAGATACCAAATCACTCTACCAGAGCCAAATGCATTTGGTGGAACCCTGTGTCTCAGGATGCTCCATGAGAAAAAAAAACATTCAAGTAAGTCCAGGAAATGCTGTGCGACCATATGTCCTGCCGGGGACTCACAGAGAGTGCGCACTCAGCTCTTAGAGACGTCCCATGAAAAGAAACCTATTTACTTGGTCTAACACAGCATTTTCCAAATTTATGTGATGACGGACTCTTTTTATGGGGGGCGGGGGGAAGCATATCTTTCATTAATTATCTGCAAAATATGTTTAACTCGTATTACAGAGCATCTCTATTAAGTACTGACTACATCATCTTTTTGATGATGGGGATGACAGTAGTCAAAATACTAAGTCGTGTCATTGAATGAGAATTCATCTTTTAACAGATCAACTTTGGTTTTGGAAAAGGTGTACCTGAAGTTTAATTTCTACCACCAAAAAATATAATGGTGTTTCAGGAAAAAAGCAAGTATATCCACATATATGAAACTATTCTATCAATATCACAGTTAAACATATTTTTGCAGAAAATTAATGAAAGACATGCTCCCCTCCCCTCCAAAAACGAGTCCATGGCCACAGATCCTTTAGGTTAAAAAAAAAATCATAAACATATATAGGTGTGTGTGTGTGTGTGTGTGTGCGTGCGCGCACATGCGTGCGTGTGTGTAAGGGTAAGACCTTAATAGTGATTGATTGCTGGGTGGTGGAATGTGATGTTTTTATTTTTCCATTTTTATTTTTCTGATTTTTAACACTGGTTATGTGCTGCTTTTATCATAAAATTAATTCTTGTGGAAAAAATACATCAGTGAGTAAAACGTTGTTAGGACCAACAGTTAAAGTCTGCTGAAATCCCACTAGGCTTGAAAATAATTCTAAAACTGTGCTTTCTAAAACTTTCAACAAGATTAATTCATTAACAAAAATTTGACTGATTTTAGAAACCTTTTCAAAATATCACCCACAGACCGAAAGGACCCAGCTAGGCTTGCAAAGGGCTCCTTAGCTGAAATGCAACATGACAGCATAGAAAGGAGATGGCTACCTGCAGGTGACTGCATGGGATTCAGAATGAACTGGAATTACAGCTCTCTAAGACATGTGCTCAAGGTAATTGATAATCTGTATTATGCATACAAAAAAGAAACCCACAAAACCCTCTTATCCCTCAATGGCAGGTTTTGAGACTGAACCCACACCACTGTCTCCATCCTCTGTTCCGGTGCTCCTGAGAGCGTCAGAGGCACACCCCATGAGAGTGGGTGTTGGCCATCGAGGTGACTCGCAGGGCAGGTTTCATTTCATTTAATGTCATCAGAAATCACGCGGTTGCAGTGATATAAATAACTGTTTATTTCCTACTCTTCAGGCACCCACACAAGTTTTAGATGCTCAAGAAAAGGGTTAGAAAGTTTCTAAAAACAAACACGAGCTTCTTGCCTAGAAGAGCCTCCTAGCAGACATCTCGGTTACTCGTGAGCATGTCAGAAGAAAAGCACATGCCTCATCCAGAACTTCAGAACTGAGGACAACAGGGAGGTGAAACTCCTGCTCCCCTGTGAGCAAGAAAAGCTCCGCAGCTCTCTCCCTGAAACTCCAGAATCTGGTTTATGTTATCTGTTGCTGATTTTCACAGAGGCCAGGGGGCCAGGTGAGAATTCCAAAGCTTAAGCTATTCATTTTGAACATAAATACAACTTCCATTTCAAAAATCCCTAGTTTTATTTAAAACATAAATACACATATACCACATATACTTCTCGAGGTGCCTTCCTGAAAACAGATAAGATTGCAGTGGGGCAGAGATTCTTTTAGGATTGGAACTTAAAGATAGGACTGAGGCCATATTTGCTTGTAAGTCATATCAAAGTTCAGAGGAAAAGCAAAATCTACATTACTTTTAGGCATATGGACATATGGAGGCAAGGGGCCAGAAACACCTTCCCCTTCAAGCAGATGAGGAAGACCTGTGTATGGCTAAATTATGAGAACAATCAGCTTCTCAAAATGTGGAGCTCTTCTCCTTTCCTAAGAAGTTATTCTACGTTGTGAGGATGTTGGCCGACGAGGGGCCTTGGTGAAGGAAACCAGAGCGTCTGTGCGTGCCTGAAAATTCTAACAGGTGCCAGTGTGCAAGTTAAAATGCCTCCATCAAACCCGTGTTGTATCTGTCAACAGAACAACAGTCTGCCTTCTCAGGCTGTTTTTAATGGTGATCCTTATTCACTATGGTAGCCACACAAGGTGGGTGACAGGATGCGTCTACCCAGGGAGAGCAAAGCCGCTGAATGAAATCCCCATCAAATGTAACCCAAGGTGAAGGGAGAGGCCAGCCTCCCACGTGCCTCCAGAACCGCATGCTGCACTCACCTGAGAGCGCCAGGGCTTCGGCAGACCTTATGCTTGGCTCTATGGGGATTCCAGGAGCCTGGGACTCGGGTGGGGCACAAGCATAAAAGGTTCCTGTTACCTGGCAACCTGCATTTCAAATAAAAATCAGATGATGTCTAAACACAGGCCACTGGGAGGCTGCCTGGGGCTGCATAAGCCTCGGAAGGAAGGGCCAGTGCCCCGCCCACCTTCCAACCCACGCCCAGCACTACCCGACTGGCGGGGCATGTTCTTGTGAGCTAAAGGCAAGCCGATGTCCGGTGGGAAAACCAAGGTGGAAGGAGGAAGGAGCCACTGCACAGTTTTGGAAGGAAACTCAGAGCTCTCTCTCCAAACAGGGAAACTGAGGCCCAGCAAGAGATGAAGTGATTTGCCCGTCTTCACACAGCAAGTTCACAGCAGAGCTGAGAGCTCAGGTCTATGTGCTGAGTTCTGACACCAGAGAGTCCGACTGAAATGAACAAATTGTTCAGTCCACATTTGTTTTACTTGTTATTTCTGGTTCAGGAAAAAGCTGAACCATGCTTCTCAGCAGCACAGTCGCTGTGTTGCATTAAACATGAGCAGAAAAAGAATATGTAACAGGGTCTAATTTTGCTGGTGTTTCATTTAGCATTGCCTGTGCTGCAAAATGTCTACACCTGTCCCGTCCCTCTGCACAGCTCAGAGCATGCCTCTTTGCTCTGGCTATTAGTTCAGCAAGGCCTGGTGCACTTGACACTAGCCTGAATTTCAGAATCTAGGTTAACATCAGCTGATTTCTCCACTACTATATGGAAAACCAACCTTTGTCGTAAACCACTCTTGACGAGCTAATAGAATGAATTCTGAGTTTTTCTGTAAACATGTCACTCAGTACCAACATTCAGTAACAGTGTACTTCCTCAGCACCAGACCCAGTAACAGCCTGAGTCTGACTAGAGACAGGGGCTGACTGAATTGTGAGGAAGCAGATAATCCTAGAACACACAAAAGGATCAGTGTATGGTCCTGTCTCAGGACTTCTGTTTAAATAACTCTCAGAAGTCCTAAAAGCTTGTGTCTTGCTGCCCTGAACACACCTTGTGAGATTCTCTCTGCACCTAGCTAATTAGTGCTTCTGCTGAGAGATGTCACTTGATGTCTGAGGAACTGGTGAGGTGTGGGACCACATCTGATCCAGAATGAGCAGGTCTCCTTGGGACCCAGAACTAGCCAGGCACCTGTGGAGATGGTTTATGTGTTTTTCATGGTGTTTATTCTTCATTCTCGTTATCACCTGTAATACCAAGAACAACTACTGTGGACACACCACTATTTCAGAGAAATACAGTAGCCGATAATCTCCTGGTCCCTGCAGAGGGAGGGCCTGGGCATAGCTGTAGAGTGCCCACTTCGCAGATGGGCAGGCACACACATATCAGTGACATCGTGTGGCCCTTGCTCAGCATTCAGGGACAACCCAGGAAGGAAGAAAGCCAAAATCCATTGCTTTTTGCCTAAGACTACAAATGATGCTTAGGATTACTCGGAGAGGATGAAAAATCTTAACCGTTCACCAGACAACATGAAAAAAACAGACAACTGGCTTGACGCCTGCCTCGCCCTGGTGTGCAGTGGAAGGCTGGGCATAGCTTTAGGGATCTGGCATTGCAGCCCAGCCCTTCACTCTCACTGGATAGCTTAGGCATGTTACTTGCATCCTGTGAACTCCCTTGATCTCCTCTACTAAAAGATGGGGCCATTTCTAGCTGCCTGGAATGATGTCTGTGGTGAGATAGGGCCCTTTGCAGGGCAGGGCCTAGCAAGGGTTCTGAGAGTAAGCCTGGCTCTGCAGACCTCGCCATCCTGCAGGACAGAGAACACCCTCCCTCTCCCCTTCACTGCACACGAGCTCTTTCCAGCAGCCTCTGAGTAGGGGAAAGAGTGGTGGCACCGTCCAGGAAGGCAGACCAGGACTCACCACCGCAGGCAGGTCAGTGCTTCTGGATCACTTTCAGAATGATAACGAAAATGATTCTTCTGGCACCCTCCTTACCATTCTCACAAGCTGGGCCTTGCCAGTGGTGGCTGCGGGGTCCGAAGGTCACAGGACATTGGTACGGGATTTCCGGGTGTGGCTGGTCGGGAACATAATCCCTCCAGCTTCTGTCGTGGGGTGGCATCATGTAGTTGTGAACCTGCTGAAGGAACACAGGAGGAGCTCAGATGAAAAGCACTGGCAGGGGCAGGGGCACCTTTATAGCCTCCCAAACTCCTGAGGGAATCCCTATTTGGCTGGCAGCCAAATCATTTTATCCTCTGAAAAGGCTGGAGTGAGTGGCGTGTCACACTAGGTGGAAACTAGCCACAGAGGATCGGAAGCACAATGGAGACAGTGTTGCAGAGTAACGCTTTATGTGAAGCTTCATCATATGGTAAAACCTGGCACCAAAAGTACTGCAGGGAAGTTTGCCTTCTTTTACCCACCAAAGTGAATAAGACAGAGCTGTAATTCACATCAGGAAAGCCTGAAGAGATCAGCTGCTCTGCGGTTTCACATGATAAAGCACTACTTCCAAAATCTCCGACTTCCACAAAAGGTCTATTTCCCAGTAGAAGCGAGAATCAGTAAAAGAAGCATATTCCAACAGGCAGACACTTGCTCCCTGACTTAACCCACACCAACAGCAATGCCACATGGAAAGTGAGACACTGATTCTGTGACCAGGGATTTGGGTTGGCTGTTGGGCTAGTTGCAGCAAATCCCAACTTGTGCTGAATTTGTGTGTTCTCCTGCTGTGTGGCCTCACACAGACCAGCCTGGCCTTCTGGAAGTCCAGCACCCTCACCATACCTGGGCTGGGAGTGAGGCGTAAGGGCCCGTCATGGTGAAGGGGTGGCTCATGGTCATCTGTGGGTCCTCCAGAGTAAGCTGCTTTGCTCCTGCATGTTTGGGGAAGATGGAAATGGCACAGAGTGAAAAAAGGAACTGACTTAACTAAATGTCAAGGATAAAAAAAAATACCTGAGGGTTTGATTCTTAGAATGCATAGCGTGCTGCTGACAAATAAGGCATTTTTGCAACTCCCTCAGGCAGTTATTTATCACACCATTAAACTGAGTTCTACAATGTCTGCCTTGTGCAAGACAGGTAGAGAAGCAGGTGAAATGCTGTGTGTGAATGTGCCTTGTGACCACAGCAAGATGCTTCCCAAGTGAGGTCGCCTATATGACTTGTTTAAAATGCAGATTCCTTCCTTTACTCTAGACACACTGGCCAGAATTGTGGAAAGAGGGGCCCAGGAATCTGAATTTTAATAAGCCCCCCAGCTGACCATATCACACTCTAAAAGTTGACCTTTTTTTTTTATTATAAATAGTAACAATACACGAATGTATGCTTTCCTTCTACAAAACTGTTACTAAGACTGGCAGATAAGGAAAGACTTAACAACTTTACTAGTTTTTGTTTGGAAATCTGGCCCATACCTTAATAGAACTTACGAACTGTAAAACACACACTCAATGCACACACACGCACACAAAGGCTCGGAGTGTGAGAAATCAGCCTACCCTAATACCACAAGAATTTCAGCTTATGACCCAGACTACAACTTGGGCAAGAAGCCTGCTGGCCTTGAACATGAGGCAGAAGGCAGGCTGGCTCTACAAAAGCAAAAATGGAAAGTGGCCTCCAGATTGAAATCAAGGGACAAGTATCAGCTGCCTCTATTCTGTGACTCGAATGCAGGAGAGCGCCTACCTTTCTTGGCTCCCTCAGGAACGATCCTGTACACCTTGTAAGGGTCTGAGATGTCCAGCTGGCTCCTCTCAACCAGCTCCTCAAAGTCATTGCTCTTGTTCAGAGCACATCGTAAACGTGTCTTCCAGGTGGGAGGGTCCGGCTTATCGATGCCTTCCCGGAACTTTCCTTTAAATAGTGCCCAAGCCTGGAAGAAAAGAATGAAGGGAACAAAAAGTCAAAATACAAGTCCTGTTAAAAAAAAAAAAAAAAAAAAAAAAAAGAACCTGGGAATTGTGTTATTAAAAGAAAGAAGGGTGCTTATGTGCTTCAGATTTACCCTGTTGCTAAAAACGTGAGACAGAAAGATACCAGGTGTCCTCTGGGTAAAATCTTTTTCACCTTGCACCTTATCGTTGCTAACTTGAGGGTGAGTGGTTAGAACTTTTTCTGGGTATTCATAAAAGGTGGGGTGAAATGCGGAGGCCCCTAGAGCGGGCTCTACCCACCCCATGTCTGGAGTGAGTTGGACTGTGACGAGGGACAGAGCTGTGGGGTGCGCAGCTGCCCACAGAGAATACGTGCACGGCCACACAATCTGAGGTACTCTGAAAGCAAATTCCCAGAGGAAGTCCCCTTGCCCCGCTCTGCCCACAGGTGGGGGCTGGGCCACAGCACACAGTTCCCTGGGTAAACTGCTCTAGGGAAAGCACTCACGACAGGGACACGCGCAGAAAGTGGGCAAGGGAGAGAGAAAGATCAAGAGGAAGGCCCAGAAGTCAAGAGACGAGAGAGAAAGAGAGAGAGAGAGATTTCCAGAGAGACTTGGAAAGAGAGAGTTGGACAGGCAGAGACACAGAGAGATGGAAATGGAAGTGCCCAAAGAGAGCTAGAATGGGAGAGAAGAGAGATGGAACCAAAGGGGAAAAATCCAGAGAGACTCAGAGAAAAACTGCAAAACAGAGAAAGAAAGACAGTGAGAGAGAGAGAGACTGGAGCACAACACCCACGCATACAGAAAAAGACAGACACACGTGGACAGGAGGCGGCAGAGCGGGATCTAACAGGCTGTGAGGGAACCGCATCCCCGCTCATCCTCCAGGGCTTCCCCTGCTTTCGGAGCCCTCTGACTCCCCGGGTGCTGCTCGGTTCCCGGTCTGTGCAACCCCCCCGAGAGGTTGGAACCTCCTCCCCTTCTGCCACCTGAGGCTCTCTCCCGGCCGCCCGCCCTGCGGAGGGGGTCACCCCGTCGCGCGCGCCCCGTTGTGGTCGGGTCCCTTCGAGAACGGCCACGCGCGTGGGGCGCGGGCCTGGCGCGCGGCAGGGTCGGGGCCAGGGACCAGCCGGGCTCTGTGGGGCTCTCGCCCCTGCCCTCCCGAGGGCTCCCCGAGTGACGGTGACCTTGAAGAGCGCGGCGTCCTCCTCGCGGTTGTAGTCCTGCTTGCCCGCGTGCTTCCAGGGGATGCGGAAGATGCTCTTCTCCTCGTTCTCCCACACCAGCCCCGGGTACTTGCCGCTGTCGATCTGGTCGATCAGCCACTGGCGGAGTTTCCCGTTCCC
>NW_007728850.1:100991-118504 GCF_000696425.1 Galeopterus variegatus | reverse complement strand
TGGGGGCCGTGTGGGAGCGGGAAGCGGGTGCGAGGGGACTTCACTCGCACGTAACGGGAGACCGACGAAGCGTCCGCATGGAAGACCTGGGGCCAGGCTCTGCGGGAACAGCCGCAGCACGGCCACCGTCCGCGTGTTGGAAATGCTCACACACTCCCCTGTCTATTAAACTGGGGAGCGCAGTGATCCGGGAGACGCGCCGCTCCCGAGTGTCAACTGTGGCGACGCGAAAGACATGGGGCCGGGGAAGAGGGGACCCCGAGTACCCAAGGGATCGCCGCCTCCGGACTTCAGTTCACTTCCACATGACATCGCCTTAACCTCAGCCTGGTAGAAAGCAGGTTACCGGAGGGGTATAACTGTCCAAAGTAGGAACTGTATCTGAGTGGGCCCGGGGTTAACTTAACTCCCCAAGACGTCCTTAATCCCCGCATGACCTGCGCGAGCTCGCACCCTTGCACCCACCGGAGTCTGGCTCTCCAGACCGTCTTGATGCTCTGCGCGTGTTTATTTACTCAGAGTTTTCAGGTAAACCGTCAGATCGCCGGTTTCTGTATGATTTTAGACCACCACTACCACCCCAGGTCAACTCGCAACTTTGAAAAGCTTTTGATTTCACTTATTTTTCGGTTTTTCTTTTCATCTTATATGTTGGGTCAACGTCTCCTAACCGAAGAAAGAACTAAGTCAGTCTGGGCAGTGAGGTATGGATAGGCATGCTTTTCCCAAAACTAACGCATTTTTTCGGTTTTTCTTTTCATCTTATATGTTGGGTCAACGTCTCCTAACCGAAGAAAGAACTCAGTCTGGGCAGTGAGGTATGGATAGGCATGCTTTTCCCAAAACTAACGCATGTTCTCAGAAATTAACAAGACGGCGTTATTTTTATTTCACCCAAGTAAGTTTTCCATCATCAACGTAGTAAACAGGCTTTTGTGCACAAACAGCTCTGGCCACAGCCTGTCTTCCTCCCTCGCACCCGCTCGAGCTCCTTGCCAGGCGCTGTCCCGGGCACTTGGCACCGGCGGGGAGCGCCCACCTCTGCCCGCACGCAGCACCGCGTTTCAGGCCGCGGACGGCTTTCCCCAGGTGTGCACGGGCGACCCCAACGAAGGCGACCGCCAAGGGCAAGATGGCAAACGAGAGCGCTCAGCTCTTGTACACGTGTCCTGTGCACCGAGCTCAGTCGTTTTCACCGTTCTCCTCTCTGTTCCACATCCTCTGCTTTTACAAGTTCAAAACAACAGTCATTGCATGAAACTTTATGAGTCTTTACACGGCTCCCTTGTTTTAAAATGTGATCGCTAACCTTCAACGCCATCTTCTGGCTTATTCATTTGCCATCTTGATCCACTAGAAGTGATTTTTTTTTTAAAATGATGAAACGAACACAATAAAATATTTAAATCACGAAAACTCTTGATGACCTCATTAGCCCTGGGGAGGGGAGGGAATGACCAGACAGGTGCTTCCAATTGATCACCAAGGACTTCTACATCTCAGTCATGGCTGAAACAAAAAAAATGGCAAAGGTTTTAAGTCGAAGCTTCTCTCCCAACCCCTCCCCCGACCCCCCACTGAGACTTGAGAAAATCAGTGGGTTCTTCAGTAAAAGACTAAACTTTTATCTTCAATATCACAACTTGTTGAAAATGAAAACAATTGGGAAATCAATTAATTGAATGTCTATCCAAAACAAAGGCCATGAGGAGGCTATTTATTTTACTTGATCTTGGCCAAAAGGCCAAGAAGCGATTATTTATTTCAGTGAATTATCCAGATGTTGAAGTGCTGTTGCAGATGAAGTCCAGTCTAAATGGAGAATTTCAGTTTTCAATTCACATTTATCATAAAGAGATTGTAAGAAATGTGGAATTTACCTAAATTCAATATTTTGAAAATCAATTTTTAGAAATTACACATTTACACGCAAGAAAAACATTTTAGAAAAACCCATACTCCACACACAAAAAATAATCAAAATCTTGTTTTGGATAACACTACTTTCTCACTCATTTATTCTTTAAAATGGCTACAATTTGCTAAAAACAATGTAGCTATATCCATGCAAAAGTTTAAAGGGCAATCATTTTTAATGACTGGAAAAAAATCAGGAAAGTACTAAATATGTCATGTTGTTTTGATGTAGTTGCCGTAGGATAAATATCCCCTCTAATGCTCTTTGCACTGACTGTGACATTGTGTATGGCACTGCTGTAGACTTGACCCCCTCCCCCAAACTCAGTGAAGCCTAAATCCCTACTGTAACTTTTGAGGGTGGGAAATCCTATAATGGTAATTGAAGGTGGGACCCTAAAGAGGTGATTAGGACCATTCCCTAGTGAATGGATTAATGATGGTGGTCAGGGGCGTGGTTCCCAGGGCTTTAAAAGGAGAGCATGTGAGGAGCTCTCTCTCTCTCTCTCTGCTTTGCCATTTCTGCCATGTGAGACCCCTGGGTCACTGTCACCACCACCAAGACCCTCACCAGATGTGTTCCCCGCACTGTGGACTTCCCATCCTCTGAAATTATAAGCAATAAACATTGCTTCCTTATAAAGCACCCAGTTCCAGGTATTTTGTTATAAGCAACAGAAACAGACTAGTACAGGCAGGGAGGTGGTATTAGTGGTGACTGGACGCTTCAGTCTGAGAGTCAGCCAGATCTGGTTCACACCTACGAGGCCTTGAGTGAGCCATTTAGCCAAAGTCTTGCCTTCCTGTGTACAGTGAGCGTGATGGTGTCCCTGCCACCTAGCCGTGTCGTGACAATGAAACGATGCTTCGCACAGTGCCTGGCACATCGTAAGTGTTCAGCAAATCGGGACTACTATCATTTACACTGGACTTCAACACTTAGGGAACTTACGCAGACTTTATCTCATTTGATCCCCAACCAAGTCTGCCTGGTGGGCAGGATAAGGCAGGATTCAGCCCAATTGTACAGATAATGAAAGAAAGAGTCAGAAAGGTCTATTGAGGTCCATGTGCCTTGCTCAAGGACACAGCTCTGAGGGACTGTTCTTTCTCCTCGTGTTAATATTAATATTAATACTCCAAGGTGAGCCTCCGGGTGCTGACATTTCACTCCAGTTCTGGCACTCACCGGCTGGTCCGCGATGGTAAGACCTGGGAGTGGAGGTTGGCAGCAGGTGACCACCGAGCCCTTTTCCAACCCTAAACAGTTGCTTTTTTCTTTCTGCTCTAACTTACAGCTGTTAGTGGCTGCCCAGTGTTTTGGTTATGGTAAATTCAAAGTAAGAAAAGCTGCTTTTTTTTTAAAGCCACTGACCTAACCACTGGTCTTCAGTTCGTTCTTCCTCCAGAAGCTACACTCACTTTGAGGAAACTGGAGGAATGGGTGCTGCTTGTCAGCCACTGCTCTCAAATATTCGATCCTCTGGAAAAGATCTAGCCTTATAAACTATGTGTCAGGAGAGGAGGCAGGATGGAAGGCTCTGGAATGAAATTATGTGCTGAATGCTCTCACTACACACAAGTTTAAAAGAATCAAGTTGAACGTTGTTTGTAAAGCGATGAATCTTTGGTAATACCAATGAGGTGTGTACACCTGGACTTTTTTTCATGTAGAGCTGTACACACTCTCCTAATTTGATTTACAAAGTGCTCTGAGTGTCTTCAAGGAAAGAGCTTGCCGAGCTGCTGCAGCAGCGTTCCCAGGGCACAGGCTGTGCAGACCAGCTGTGAACACCTGAGGGCACAGAGCTAATACGCATGCGCTTTTCCTAGGCACAGACTATAACCTGCTTTCAGACTTATCGGAAATGGAACTTGTCATCTTAATTGATTAGCCACAAAGTCAAAGATGTGAGGGCAGCCCCTTTGTCTACTTTCCCTCTGTTTATATGGAGCTGCCCCTCTTGGTCTCTCCTCTTGCCAGCATTCTAAGAAGGCTCCCGTGACACTTCCTTTTCCCCTGGCTTGTTATGCTATCTGCATAAGTAGTGACGTGGCTTTAAACAAGGGACCACTTGATACTGACAACTCCCTTCACCAAGCCAACAAAAACGCACGTGGTTTGCAATAACTTTGGGCGATGTTCTGAAAACTGAAGCAAAAAGCGAAAGGCAAATATGGCTTTGTCTAATTCCACCCATTTGCAGCAGTCCATAGTGCTGGCTTGTGCTGAAGTCCATCAGCTGTTCTTTCTGCTCAGCGCTGTGAAACGGTGTCCCGTGGCTCCTCACACTGAGACCTTGGGTTCCCTGGGGCTCTGTGGGTGGTGGACTGTGTCTTTCAGGAAAGGTTAGAATTTGCTGTGGGAACAAGACCCCCCTGAGATTTGAGGGGGTCACTTATTGCTCCCAGGAGATATTCAGCATGGCTGTCACCACTCTGAGAGCCCAGGCTGAATGCAGCATTGATCCAGGACATCCTTGGCTACTCATTGGAGGGAAAGGACACAGGGAGACGCTTCTGGTTTCTGCTGGCATGGAGTCACACCCCCGTGACTCACATCCCTGCAACAAGCTAAGAACTACAGTGAAGGAGAGCTTAGAGGAGAGAGTGACAGCCAGAACTCCTTGGAGGATGCGTGGGTAGCAGGAGAGGAGGGAAGAGGCAGGCCAAGTGGACACGGCACAGCAGGGTGGGAATCAAAGGTTAGTGACATCTCCAGGCTCAGAGACGGGGATGGTGTCACTGAGAACCCAAGTAAAGAAGTTGGGAGGAGCAGGTTTATTGTCTCACCGTCTAGAGTGAGGTAGTTATCCAGCAGGAATTTGGAAACAGGACTGTCTCTTGATCGTCTTTGAGCCAGGACATCTTACAGTGCTGAGCGGCCCATGGTAATGAGTTCCAAACGCAAACATGTCTTGCTTTTGGTAACAAGAATACAATGGGATTCTAGTCCTTCCTCAGCCTTTAATGGAGGCAGGAGCAGACGCTGAGATGGAGATCAGCTGGCATTATTAGGGAGTATTGGATGAATACCTGTGGAGTTGAGGGGAGGGAAGCAGGACTGGGCAGACAAAGACTTGGCTGGGAGGCAGCGCCATGCCAAGGAGACTTCAGTCATCAGCATGGAGAGCTCTGGAGCCAGGACGGGCCTGCTCCAAGTCGGGTTGAAGGGACGGGGCCCTCACACCTGCAGACTGACCAGTCACTGGGTGCAGGCTACCCCTAGATGAAGGCGTGAATTGGGCAAGGTGAGTTTCTTCAGCTGGAATCATCTCCACAGAAGGCTGCCTGCTGAGAACCATCTCCCAGGGACAGTCCCAGAACCTGGGGGAATAAATCTCTCACTCCCCAGTGGGGGTCTGGACAGTGTGGTACAGCACCCACCAGAGTCTATACTCACTCTGCTCAAATCCACTTCCTCAACGGCTCTGGGGAGCAGCTTCTCCAGGCTTCCAGCGGGCCTCTCTCCCTAGAGTAAGGTTGCCAGTCTCAGCAAATAATAATGCAAAACTCCTGGTTAAATTTTAACTTCAGATAAACAATGAGTAGTAGTTGTTAGTATAGTATGTTCCATGCAGTATTTGGGACATACTTATATTAAAGAAACTATTTGTTGTTTATCTGAAACTCAGATGTGTTTCTGGCAACCCGCTCCTGGAGGAAACCTCGAAGAGGAAGGTTAGTGGGGCAAATTACAGCTGTGGCCATGAGTTGGTCTTGGGTTCCTCATTGAGGGCCTCCTCTGTCCTCTCCAGACCCTTTCACCTTCACCAGAAACTCTGCTGGGCCAGTGACAAGACCCAAATCTTCATCCTCAAGGGATTTGCACCTCTGGGCCAGGGGCACTGTGCCCCACGTACCATTTGCCATCGCCACTGCACAAGGGGGAATCAACAGGCACCAGGTGGGTGGCTGAGGCCCCACTGCACAACACAGCCCTACACCAGGGTCAAGATGGTGCGCTCTCTGTCTCCTTGTGAGCCCCGTCCACGAGGCCCCTCTGTGCCTGCTTCAGCTTGGTGTCCAGGGGTACCCTCCTGAGTCTCCTGGGACCCAGACCTGCAGAGATGACAAGCACACATTCCCCAGTGGTCACTGGGAGCGAAGGCAAGTGGGGCTGCCCCCGTGGCCCCTGACCTGCGAGCACTCCTGGTTCAGAGTGTGGCTCCATCCTGCCCCCCACTATATCCCTGGCTGTGGCCTGGCTTGGTGTGGGCTTCTGTGTTCTCACACCTCCAGCAGCCGTCCCAGCGGTGTGTTCCCAGCATCTCCTAGGGGCTTCTAGGTGTTCGGGGCTGTGTCCCAGATGTGTGGCCACAGAGTGAGCCCTCTCTCATCTGAACCTGTACTCCCAGCCCCTGGCCCCACACCCTCAAAACCCATCCCTGAGTGGCCCCCGCCCCCAGGCCCCCACTGGCACCTCCAGGCAGGCACAGCCCCTTTACTCCTTAGAGTCCCCACAGGGAGACTCTATCCTGCAACTTGACCCTGGCTGTTGGCCTAGTGGTGGCTAAAAGGATGGATGGTGCATATCCTGGGGGTGCATGTTGTTTTGCAGGAAAGAAGCCTATGCATCATTTCCACAGCCTAAGGACTATAGCCCTTAGTAGGAGGGAGAGAGTTCAGAGGAACCTGGGGGCTACAGTGCTCCTGCAACTCACTTTGCTGCAGTGGAGGGAGGGGATAAATCCTCTCCCGAGTGCGTCCCCAGATGGTGCCTCCCAGCATCTTCAGCAGGCCTGAGTGGGCACCTCTCCCCTGTGCGATCAGCCCACTTGTTCTTTCAACCATGATGCAGTGAGGGGACAGCCTCATGCGAGGTCCTCACACCTCTCTGTGAGAAAGGGTGGCAAAAGAGCCCACACGTGGCTGGGCAGAACCAAGCACCGTGTGGTCTGTGATGAAGATGTAATGGAGAGGTGATGTTCGAACAGAGCTTTGATGGAGTGAGATAGGAGGTGCTTAGTTTCCCTGGGCTGGAGTTTCAGGACAGCCTCTGGGTTTCAAGCCACTGCCCAAGGTCTCAGGCCCCTCCACTAAGCCCTCCTTTAGAGGAGAGTTACTGTTGTTTTGTGGACCTACTTTGGGCATCAATAATGGGAAATTGAGACCACGAGGGGTAATCTCAATCCAGTAGCTGGATTATGCAAATCCAGTAGCTGAGCATGCTCAGTTAGAAGGATTTATACAGGTTTATATGACCCCAGTGACTGAGCAAGCTCAGGGGAATGGAGTCCATCCTTCGAATGACCTTCCACTAGAGGTGCTAAAGAGCGCAGAAAGTTCTTGAATATGTTCAGCACATGTGATAGGATTTGACCAATGAACATGCTCCAAAAAGAGACCGACTTAGCATGTGCAAGACTACCTTACATAACTTGGAAACTCCCCCCAATTGAATATTTATTAGATATCATGAATATGTATTAGACAGTGAAACTATAAAAGCCAAATCCTGGCAGAAGGCGGGTTGTCGCTCACTTTCCTGGGGCCCACCTGCACCTTGCTGGCTGAGGTGTGTGTGCTTTACTCTGTGCTGAGCTTACTTTTAGCAGAGGCTGCTCACTCTCTTGAGCCAGCCTGCACTCTGTACTGAACTTTAAGTATGTATTTCTTGCTTTTGCGTTAAACTTGGTGTGGGCCCTGCTTGGTCTCCAGAGCTATGCCGCACTTTCTCTGTGAAGTCTGTGTCTCTTATTCGTTGCATTAAACCTGTTCTCACTTTCTACTGTGACTCTGCCCTTGAATTCTTTCCTGTGGCAGAGTCAAGAACCAGGTAAGAGGACAGGGTGGGTTGAGACCGGCTATCGGCCCCCCAGACTCCACCTCTGGCATTAGGAGAGCAGGGCTTCTCCAGACAGGGCAGGGAGGAGGCGTGCTCCTGGCAGAGGGGCCGCGGGCAGCACAAGCAGGCCCGGGTGTCAGGGCTGCGCCGGCTTCTGGTTCTGAGCCCTCCCGCCGGCCGCCTGAGGGAGACTCCTGGAGGCCATCGAGAGCAGAAGCTGTCGGGCCTCCTTTGCTCCAGGCTTTGTAGGTGTTAGAACAGCCTCTGGAGCACTGCAGTGTATGTGCTTTCATGTAGGAACTGGTTGTAGCAAGAGAGCCATCAAGTTTATTTCCACTTCCATACTAGGGGACTTGCAAAAAGTCCTCTGTCGGCTCCCCTCCATACGTGTATAGCTTAAAGAAATCTGAAGAACTTTTCAGTGTTCTAAGCTCTCAGTCACGGCCACAGCTGGTCTTTTCCTGTCTCAGGAGCAATGACAGGACTACCCAGGCCGACTCAGGCGGTGACGGTTTTTCTTAGATTCGCGTTCTCCACAGACCCTGCACAGCAACCAGCACCTACGGAACTGGACACCTTGGAAGTTGGATGTGGAATTCCTGCTTTGGATCTTTGGCCGTGTGCAAAGCGCTGGCCTCCACGGTGTTGCCAAGGCAGTGGGCGGTGCCCCCAACCCACGCAGCCAGCACGCCCGGGCGTTCTTTGGGACACAGAGGGCAACAGAGGCCTGCGCCTCCTGAGCTGCGGCTGGCCCGCCTCACAGACGTGCTGTGACTGTGGAGGGAATCTCTGCTGTCCCCGTCTCCCCGGCTGGTGCAGATGCCCCCCAATGCTCCTCCGCCTGGAGCAGCCTTGGGTTCTGGCACGTTGGAGAGGTTTTGTGATGCTTGTATAGTTTCCTGAGGAATTTTCCACTATAAACCCGGTGAAGTGGAGCAGGCATTTGACTCCACTTCAGAGATGAACATGTTGAGGTTGGAGAGGTCATTTAGAGCTGCTGGAAGTCCACAGGATGAGCTGGGGGTGAGGACACCCCGGCCACGCATCCAGCCGATGCCCTGCACCCCGGCCCCTGACTTCTCATCCAGCCTGGCTGCCGGTCCTCCCCTAGGACCCCACCCCATCCACCTGCATGTGCTCCTCTTCCCTGACTTAGGTTGGTCCTGGGGAAGCAAAGTCCTGAAGACACAGCCTGGCTTCTGTTGGCGCCCTCCCGCCTCAGCTGCCAGAGTGGCTTGGTCCCCTCCGGCTCTGGTCCCTAACGTGCGTCTCACTGTACACAGTGGCCCAGGCCTCTGCCTGCTTGCCTCACACCCTCAGAGAAGACAGGTGCAACTGTTGGCAGCTCCTGCCCCATCCTGTCTGAGGACAGGTTTCTGCCTCCACCCGTGGCTTGTTGGGCCCGCCATTGGGTAACTAATGGGGGTGCCTCCCTTAAAGCCCCCATTGCAGAGGCGGCCCAGGTGCTGGCCAGGTTCATGTCTTGGATGTCACCTAGCTATTTCATCTCAAACCTTGGAAGTTCTGGAAAGGTATAAGGATAGTCATGAGACAAGCGATGGCACTCATGGTCCCACAGGAACTGACACGTGTCACTCTGGGGGACAGCGGGGGCATCGCACACAATGTGTGGCATTCTTGAAAGGCATATGTTGCTGTAAGTTGTTTTACATGAGGCTTGTTGGGCAGCACCAGGTAATGGCAGCAGAGGGTTTGAGAGGACAATTCTGAGCAGGACTGTCCTGAGACCTGCAGTGAAGTGTGAGGTCTCCTGCCTGCTGGCTGCCCTTCGCCTCCATCCTTCTTGGTCGCTGGTGCTGTGGGGCAATCCCCCGTTACCCTGGGATCCCGCCGTCTCTGCACACCCTGCAGCGCATTGAAGGTCCTCAGCAATTACTGAACTAAATGTGTCCCTTACCCAGTTCAAACTGAAATTACTGGTATGAAACTCCCTTCAGAAATGCCCTTTCTCTTCTAAATGTTGTGCTTTTTCTTTTGACTCTGTGCAAAACCATCAAAGCCAGGAGGCAGTGCATTTTGAACAAACCCATGGACTAGCTGTTTGTTTCTGCCCACTGAATTTAGTTCTCTGTTTTTATTTGGTGTCATCTGTTAAGTGTAAAAGGAACCACCTTATACAGAAGCTAAGGCCTCAGAGGGGCTGTGCTGTAGACATTTTAATTAAGCTTCTTTGACAGGTGCATTTTGCTTTATCTTGAACAATCATTGTGTCACTGTAGTCCCTGATGATTTAGTCACAGATTCATCAATGAATTATTCTAGGTTGCACTTGGGCATGGTTGTCACGGGTGAAATGCGTAAAACTTTTGGGAACCTTAAAATGTTGAATTTTGCCAATTTATGTTATAAATTATATGTCCTCCTTTTTGGGGTAAATTTGTATTCTCTCCTGGCTTCTTTTTATAGTATCTGTAATCGTTATCATAGACCCCTAATACATTCTCCTCTGCCTCTACCTTTACATATTATAAATAGACATGCTGTTTTTTCATAGAAACTTTCCAATTCCTTCAATGTTTCTCCCTTTTGAAAATCAAGTTCAAGTTCCATCAGCAAAGTTAAGTTTCAGGATGTGTTCATTTTGATACCCATGTTAAAACATCCAGTTGATGAGTGTACACTTAGTGGGTGCTGTCTTGTTTTCTTTTGTTAATTTTTTTTGTATTAGCACATTAAATAATTTTCAGTAGAAGCCTGTTCTTGAAATACTGAATTATCATGTGCAGACCCCGACAGTGGCAACACCGTCCTTGGAGTGAGTGCTGTAAGTCCACCCCACCTCCCCGATCCTTGTGGCAAGGCTCGGGCTCTGCTGAGGCCTGCCTGCAGCTGCACTCTCAGGACTCAGGCTCTGGTGGATTTCCCATCTGTCCAGTGGAGGAAGATGTCCCAACATGCCACAATATAGCCCCAGGAGAGACTTTACTTTTCTGGGGGCTGCAAGCCCCATTATGTGACCAGACCTCTGGGAGAAGAATAAGCAGTGGCCCGTGTCACAGGACTTGGAGGGTACTGTGCCTCTGCTGTCCCTCTATGCCCTTGCTAACAGTGCCATGTGCTGTCCTCCCCATGTGCCAGCAAATGTGTCTGTGCTTCTCTGAGTCCCTGCCCTAGAGCACCCTGGCTCGAGCAGGTTACGACCTCTCTCAGCCGGACAGTGGGTGTTCTGCAGCAGGTCCCCCGCCCTCCCGGGGAGGTGGCTTGCCAAACAGCGCCCTGGAATGGGCAGCATTTCTCTTGTAGCAGCAAACACAGCGCCATGTTCTTCTGAGGTTCTGCGATTCATCTCAACTCTGGAGACTTTGTGCAGCACAGAGCAGGGTGTGAGGAAGACAGGAGTGCCGGGCCTCACGAAGGGGACACGACAGCTCCCAGGCCTGGTGCCGGGCACAGGCCAGCCCACTGTGCGTGATGACGGTGGATGAAACACAACCAGGACAGCACGGAAAGAGGAGGGGTGACGGAGACAACTGAGGAAATCATCGTGAAGAAGACACTGGACCCGAGCCTTGCAGTAGTAGAGGAAGGGGAACGACATTCCCGGCTGAGAGTGGCCGTGGCACGCAAGAAGAGCAAGCCGTCCGGGGAGGCTGGGGGCTCAGGGTGGAGGGGCCAGAGAGGAGGTTTGAAGCCCAGCAGGGAAGACCAGCAGAGCCTCAAAGCCAGCTGAGGAATTCATGCTTGACTGTAGGACACTGGCTCTTCAACAGCACCAGTGTTGGGAGCCCCAACCCAGAGATTCGGAGTCTGCCATTGGACCCAGGCATCTGTGTTTCCATCGGGGGGTGTGAGCACCACACATTTTGAACAACACAGCTAGAGGAAAAGGGGCTCAGGGAGGCATGTGGACATTTTGCAGTAGGAAGTGGTGCAACCCAACTTGAGTTGTAGGACAGTTGCTTTGCAGAGCACCTGGCTGGCCTGGAGGCACTGGAGAGTGCCTGTGGATGGACAGGGTGTTGCTGGGCCGGGGTCAGCCCTGGGGATCAGAGAGGGCACTGAGAAAGAGGGTGATGGGGAAGGGCAAGGGGAGGCAGGACCCCAGGGCTGCCGAGCACCAGGGTCTGTGGTGCCATCATTAGAGACAGGAAACCGTGACACCGAGTAACATCAGGATGGAAGGCAGGATGTCTGACTTGGGAACTTGGGTTGTAGGGCCAGAGGGACACTCAGGGAGACTGTACTGTAAAAAGCAAGTGCAAGTTTGCTCCCAGGGCCGGTTGGGCAGGTGGGCAGACTTGGTGTGCAGACATGGGAGGAACAGAGGACTTGTGAACGTCCCCAGCACAGTGGATGTTGTGGTTCACAGCAGGCTTCTCTACTTCCCTGCCCCAAACTTGTTGGGTGGGGGCCAGGGGGAGGTCAGGAGGAAGTAGGTTCCCTCTGGCCATGGTCGTTGATCACTTCCCTCCAGGCAGGCTCTGTTCAGCACAGCTTTGGAGTTGCCCTGGTAGGAACGGCCAGGCTACTTCCTCATGAGGCCTGCACAGGCTGCTGTGCCCTGGGGGGGACGCTGCAGGGAGGACAGTGGCCAGGAGGAGGCTGTGCAGGTGGAGGAGGGAAGAGCACAGGGCTCGTCCTGGGAAGGCAGCCACCGTTGGGGGCTTCCTCTCTCAAACTGGGTTTGCAGCATTGAGCTGCGCTGGAAGGAGGGAGCCTGGCAACTGGCGTCCAGCTGGGACCTGTGTCCACAACGAGGATCCTGGGGAAGGTCAGAGGATTCCGTGAGAGCCAGTCTGGACCGGTGTTCCTTGGCGAGCCGTAGGGGGCCAGCCTCACGTCTGGTCTGCAGCTAAGTGGGACTCATCCCTGATCCTCAGCAATTTTCATAGGACCCAGAGGGGACGTGAGGCAGGCATTACAATTGCATTTTAGAGACGAACCATTGAGGTCAAGAGGCTTGGAAGAGTTGCCCAGTGTCAACAGACTGGCCAGGGAGTTGTGTTCATGTTCTGGCCACAGGCTGCACTGTGAAATGAACCCAATGTGATCAATATTGAAAAACTTGTTCTGCCTTATTAATAGCCCCTCTTTTTGGAAAGCTGCTGCTCCCTGCTCCCTTCTGGTCTCCACGTCACAGGCACTTCTGTCTGTCCCCGCAGCACCTCCTGCTCCTCACGTGCTACTTTCCCGCTCCTTGGCTGGTTTGTCCCCCGCTAACATGGCATCTGCACTTATTAGTTGCTCAACAGATGGTTTTTGAAAGAGAGAGAGCAAATTCCCACCTGCTTGAATGAAAACACACAGGCCAACAGCCACGTGGCTGACTGGAGAGCAGCTGACTCTCATTTTCAAAGATGTCCACCTCAGCCTCAATTACCGGAAAACTCAGAAATAATTTAAATATCTAATCACGAGGTGACAATTAAATACATGTTGGTACATTTGCATGGTTGGAAATTATATTTATGAAAATTTTTGCTAATTTGGGGAAAACGCTTATGATGAGAGCTTAAGGGAAAAAAACAGATGCACGAGTGCATGCATGATGTGATCTAAACTCTGAGGAAATGTGCAAGATCTCGGGGAGTCCCCAGCATGTCACCAATGTGCACGGTGGGGACACACGTCATTTCTACACATTCGTATCTCTACTTCTTTCCTGAATTTTATACATTTTTGGGATAAAGATATATTATCCAAACATAAATATATTTTCTTAAGAACAGAAAATTAACATGCATGAAGACTGACTAATCATGCTGATTTATGTCGAATCCTAGGACATTGTCTCCTGACCTTCACTTTCACTCGACCCCTGACTATGCCAGACCCCCGTGCACTTCCTTCTCATTGTGAGATTTATTCCTCAAACATGTCTTTGAAGGTGGTGACTCCCATGTTCTTTTTCTGGATTGCTTGAGATTTGGCTTTGGTCAAAATTCCTGGCAGGGAAACATAGAACCTCACTGTCAAAACTCAAGGGCGATGCTCTGGATGAGGTGTTTTGGGGAAATACAAAGATATAATAAAACATGGTTCCTGCCCTCTGTCCATTTTTGGCTGAGTAGCTCTAGTTCTCTGGTCTTTACCTTGGAGGAACTGCTTTTACCAAAACCACCAGTGACATTTTCCTGGCACAAATCCAATGGCCTCATCCCTTTCCTGAGCCTTGGGGCCTCTCGGCACCTCTCCGAGGTGACCAGCACCCTCCTGCCTGACATCTCTCCTTGTGTGGTCTGAGCGTCATGATGGCTGGGCGTGTAGCTGAGCTCCCGTCCTCCTCCTCATAATCTCTGGACCTCACGATGCTGTTGAATTGCCCCTAATTATCAAACCAAATACCAAACACTCAAAAGATCTTTATCTTCACAACACTGATTGTCCTCATAACCTGGGGCCCCCGCTGGCCTGTGCTGCAAGAGAAGCCTCACAGCCGCCTCCACCTCTACCATGCACCCACCTCCAAACACCCAGCGTGCTTGTCTGCAGCAGGAACAGGCAGGCCCTGCACCCCGGCCCTCATCCAACCACAGCTTCCTCTCCCATGCTGGGTTCTGTCCGACCCCTCACCTTTAGTGGGCTGCCCAAGGTCAGAGGTCACAAAACCTTTGATACCTACTGGCATTTTTAAAAGATACCTTTTAACCAAGATGAAATGTTTTTCTTTAATGTAATTAATTTCTAAAAACAGCATAACATGATTATCCCAGTTACTTACATTGGTCAGATAATCCATTATTTTTTTATTTGTTTATTTACATATTTTAATTGACAAATAAAAATTGTATATATTTTATGGTGTTCAATACGTTTTGATATATAAATGCATTGTGGAATGGCGAAATTGAACTAATTAATTAATATATGCATTACCTCACATACTTCTTTTTAATGGTGAGAACACTTACAATCTACTATTTTAGCAATTTTCAAGTCTACAATTCATTGTTATTAACTACAGCCATCAGGCTGCACAATCGATCTCTTGAACTTATTTCTCCTGTCTAAGTGAAATTTTGTGCCCTTTGTACATTTTGTTTTTTGAGAGAGCAGATCATCAATATCCCCCCAATCTCCTGCACCCCCAGCCTCCAGTAACCACCATTCTACTCTCTGCTTCTATGAACTGGACATTTTTAGCTTCCACATATAAGTGAGATCATGAGATATTTGTCTTGCTGTGTCTGGCTTATTTTACTTAACATAATATCCTCCAGATTCATCTATGATGTTACCACAAATAACAGAACTTCCTTTCTTGAGGCTGTATATTATCCCACTGTGTATACAGACCACATTTTCTTTATCCATTCATCCATTGATGGATGCTAGGTTGCTTTTATATCTTGGCTATTGTGAATAGTGCTGCAATGAACATGGGAGGGCAGATACCTCTTTGAGATAGTGATTTCACTTTCTTTGGGTATATATCCAGAAATGGGATTTCTGGATAATATAGTAGTTCCATTTTTAGTTTTTTGAGGAACCTCCACGGTTTTCTATAATGGCTGTGCTAATTTACATTCCCACCAACAGTGTAATGGGGTTCCCTTTTCTTCCATGGGCATGTTTTTTAATCTTTGATTTGTGTATTTCTCTTGTAATGCCTTATTTTACCCTGATAAGTTCTAAGGGCAAGGATCACATTTTCTATTTATTTATTAGTGTTCACAGACTTAAGATCATGCTCTGCCCAAAGTAAGCTACCTGCCAGGCAAAACAAAGAAGAGAGTTTAGGCAATTTTTCAAATAAGGTGAATTTTTCTAACCTATATTGAGAAAATGAGAAATTTTGGTCTGCGCTACCCCACTGTCTATCTGCATCAGCCAAATCCAAGGCCTTTTCTCTGTCCACTTTGCTCTGCCCTGCACCAGCCTCAGCGGTGCATGGATTCTCCAGCTTTCCACATGACATTCTATTCCTGCCAAGGTTTAAGAAGGTCCTTTCGTCCCAGCCCCTGTCGTTTTGTGTTTTAGGAGAGCAGATCACTAGGATCTTTTAAATGGCTCCTTTGCCAGCTCCTCAGTCTTGCCTTGTCCTTTGTGCTTGTGACACTGTTGATAGTACCGGTCCGTTGCTTTGTAGAATGTCCCTCCATTTGGTCTGTCTGATGTTTTCTTTGGTTATGTGGAGGTTAGTGCATTTTTGGCAGGAATCCCATGAAAGTGGTTGTATTCTTCTCAGTGCATCTCATCAGGAGGTATGTGATGTCGACAGGTACCCTCAGTGGTGACATTGCCCTGGGCCACCTGGTCAAGGTGGTGCTGCCAGCCTTTTCCACTGTATAGTCACCATTTCTCTCCTAATTGATCCATCTCTAGGGGGAGATTAGTTGAGACCATACAGATGTCCTGCCTCTGCTCGAAGCTTTGCCAGCGACTGCAGCGCTCATCAGTGGGTCTTGCCCACAAGAGTCACAACTGCGATGCATGCCTCTGGTGTTTTTATTTTCCTCGCTCCCTCCACATCTGTTCACATGAACCCTTCTATAAGGAAGAACGGTCCTTTCTCTGCCATTTATCTATTCATTCAATTATTTACTTACATCAGTAGGGACTCATGGATATTTATTTCATTCTGTTGATTATAATAGAATATGCTCATTATTTACTTTGTTGCTCCAGTTGTTCCGGTTTTGGCCATTGAGAGCTCCTTGGTGGCTCTTGTGGCCTCTCTACGTGCCCTTTCCTTTTTCAAGCACTTCCTTATTTTCTTGTCCCACATGATGTCTTGGGCTCACCTGGTGTTTTACCTGATCCAGCCCTGGAATCACCCACTTCTCCATGAACTGCATACCCACGTTTCTGAACCTGTTCCGTGATCACAGCAGCATTCCTATCGCCACCTTCGGGTGGAGGCATTGGCTACAGGGGAGCAGGGAGCTTGCGTGTGTGGTCACGGCAGCACCCGCACACCCAGGGCAGTGCTGGCTGGCACAGCTCAGGGGCTCACGCGTGGTCTCAGCAGCATGAGCGGATTTCAGCTTCCCCATCTCCTTTGGTGGCTTTCCACCACTCAGGAGAAAGAGTTCTGGTGAGTGGCCAGAGGTGGAGTGGGCGGCTTCGAAGCAATTCCAGCTTCTGCCAGCCTGGGGAGCCTGAAACCAGGAATCAAGCCTCTGTCCTCATTTTTCTAAAAATAGTTCTTAAGGAAATAGGGTCCAGGAGAGCATCAGTCCCTCACAGAGCTAAGTGCCGCTGCAAGCAGCCTGGAGCAGGGACAGGCCAGGGGGCAGCACAGCAGCGGTTTCATGGCTCAGCTTGGTGTTTAATGTGCCAAATTAATAAACACACAGTCGAGAGTCAGGCAGCGAATTGCTCAGGAGCATTTGGAACAGAGATGACTCTGGACGGAGATTTGAGAAGCATTAGAGCTGCTGCTGAATGAACAGTGTCGCTGGGTTCTTCTAAAACAAATACCTGAAAAATGCGTTGTTATTTTTATCATCGGCAAAGCATTCTAACTGGTTGAACCTTCAGAAACACAGCCCGAGTGGCGTGCACAGGACGGAACACTCTCTGCATTTGCAGTCGTTGCCCTGTTAAAACGAGGAGAGTGACAAAGTTTCATGAAACGTGGCCCTAGTACCGTGCAAATAGCAGTTCTTTGTGCTTTCCCAGGAAGAGCCTGGGAGAGGGGGGCGGTTCAGGGTCTTAGGAAGTTGTTCAAGGCCAGTGTCCCCGACTCACGTTGGGACGTGAGCACTAGGAAGCCAGCGGAGTTTTCGCCTCCCCCTTGCGAGGCAGGAGTGAAAAGGGAGCGTGCAAAGACAGAGCCCGCGAGCGCCGGTCCGCTCTGCGCCCGCGTCTGCGCCCTCCCTGCCGGGCACCGCGGGGTCTCCCG
>NW_007728850.1:93296-100194 GCF_000696425.1 Galeopterus variegatus | reverse complement strand
CTGCTTCTCTGGCTCCACAGAAGAGGAGCTGAAGGAGGGAACGAGCAATGGCAAAGGCAGCGCCGGAGAAGCTCCCGCCCGGGAGACTGGCCTGAGCGAAGGCCCGTGCACAGAGAGGGGGGCCCGCCGGGCAGTGGAGAGGGCAGGAGGGCACGGCTCCTCTGAGGAAGCAGAAGCAGGTGCAGCTGGTCTGCTGCAGGCCTGTGGCCGGAGGAGGGCCAGCTGCAAACCGGCAGGCACAGGCGGCAGAGGAGCCACAGTCGGTCGGGAACAGCGCCTTAGGCTTTCCGACAGGGCTGGTTTTAGCATTAAATGAGAGAACACCTAGCACAGCGTTTGCCACATAGGAGGTTTTCAGTAAAGCCTGGCTGCGCTGCTATAACTGCTGCTATAACTACTGTTACCACAACTCCTTCTATATCATTGTAATTCACCCCTGTTTGGGAAGCTATAATTAAAACTTTTTTTAGTGAGCTCTCTGCATATCTGAAGATCCCCAAACTGGATCCCAGCTACTCCGTGCGCCTCCATTCAGCTATAGGGACGCTGTCCAGACTCCGTGGGTGCGGTGTATCAGGGCATCTGGGCAGTGGGCCTGAGGTTTCCCATGCTATAGGACGCTCTTGTCTGGAGCTGAGACCACAGCCAACCATGAGGCCGTGACTAGACATGAGCACTTGTTACCGGCCACCATGTCAGTCTTTGGTTCATAACAAGGTGATTTCATGTAGACAAGGCACATGGCGGGTGCTCTTGTGCCTCTGTTCTAGGGATACAGCAGGGCAAAGTGGCCCCCGCCCCCTCAGGGCTCTTACTGGAGTGAGCAGAACACCAAGGGGTCTCCAAAAGAACCCGTCAGAACATGTTTCTACTTGTTTTAATCTAAAATAGTGAAACATCAGCGGAGGCAATCTCTGGCCTGGAGAGTGACAGTGGGGCTGCCAGGTGCTCCACGGGAGGGTCCTGAGAGGAGCGGACCTCCTGAGGCAGAGGGCGGGCAGTAGACCCCCCATCCTGTGGCCTGCAGTGGATCTCCAGGTGCTGGTTTTAGGCAGAAAGAACTGTTAACAGAGAAACTGTGAATGGAAGGTGGTAACGAATGGAAAGCCAGCACGCTAGGAAACCGTGGGGCAGGGTCTCCTCCTCCTGAGTGCAGGTGCTGACAGCTCCCTTTGGAGACCAAGCAGGCGCAGCCCTAGCTGGAGCTGGACAGACGTCCACCCTACGTTCGAAATTCTCTGAACGCCTGTTTGAGATGCGGCTTTCCATCCTGTCATCAATGCTGAGTGTCTGGCCCTAAGGCAGTGGTGTCTGATACCAACCCTATCTCAGGGAACGGGAGGTGGGAGCGTAAGCCCCTCCCCCAATGGCGACGCATCCTGTAGAGGCACACGGGCTTGGAGTCGCCTGCCCCACACTTGCTGAATAAATGACAGCATTTGTGCCAGGCCCCATGTTGGAGGCTGGGGGTGCTGAGGTCAATAAGACACAATCCCCGACTCACAGGCGCTCACACACGCGACACACATGCACACACACTGCATACACAGCATGGCACGTGCCCTGCGAGAAGGAGCACATGCGTGTGACAAAGGACCCGAACGGGGATGCGGGGTCTCAGTCCTGGCGGAGGGAGCTCAGCAGACTCCTGTGGAGAGAGTAAGAGGCCACCTGAGAAGTCAGCTTGTGCAGGAAGCCGCGCGTGCCTGTGGGACACTGTATTAAATTACCAGTTCTTACAGTGGAAACCTGGCTGTTTCCACTATTGTGCTTTGTGTATTTTGCATTTCTCAAAAACAAAGCCAGTGAAGCTCAGGACCCCCAGTGGCTGACTCACATGCCAGAGCCCTGAATTGAGACCCCTCTCACCAGCTCCGGACCCCCAGTGGCTGACTCACATGCCAGAGCCCTGAATTGAGACCCCTCTCACCAGCTCCTCTGGGGCGGGGGCCACGTGGGCAGCATCAGGACAGGGGCTCGGGTGAGTCCTGCGGGCTTCCCAGCAGTGTGAGAGGAGCGAAGCACGTGAGGTTTCACAGTCCTCCGCAAGCGGCTGTCAAGGGAGAGGCGCTGCCGCCTTCTCTTAGCTGTCACCCTGCCCCGAGATGGGATAAAAAGAAAACAGGTCTCCTCTCCTTTCAAGAGTCATGAAAAGCGATTCTTGAGGACAGTATGATGAGGGCTAAAAACCTGATGTCAAAATGCATACGCATTACCTCGATACTATTTTCTATTTTTGCAGTGAGAACACCTAAGATCTATTCTCTTAGCACTCCTCAAGAACACATTTTTCTAACTACAGTCACCATATTGTACAGTAGACCCCGTGAACTTATCACACAGTGTGCACACATCTCAGAACATCATGTTGTACACAGATGTATAAAATTTTACTTGTTAAATAAAAGTAAAATAAAAGTGTTTTGTGTTGTAGAAAAGATATAAATAAATATGGCTATATATAAATAGAAAACAGCAGGTCCTCTCCCTGGGCCACGCTGGAAGCCAGCTCTGCCAGGGCTGGTCCCTGGAGATATTTCACCATGCCGGCTTGATGTCACTCTTCCCCCGTTTGTACTCGAGGTCACATAAACATTTCCTGAGGGCCAGAGTCCGGTTTAACAAATAATAGTAATTGAAACCCACTTATTTACAAAATAAAATGTCTGCAGAGAAGACCCAACAAAGACGACTTGGTCTCAGAAGGAAGCCTGAAGGCAAGCGAGGGCTGGGGCTGGGCGAGGCCAGCCAGCACGGCCATGTCCCCAAGCTGAGCCGACCCTGCTGCCAGAGATTCTTCGGGTCTCCATCGGTGGCAGACACTGCCGGGGGGCAGACTGTCACACTGAGGGAAGAACAGACACTTCTTGAGGGGGAACAGTAACCGCAGCCGGGAACCCTCCACCAGGCGACTCCGGAGGGGACATGCATTCAGAGAGGGTTCTCAGAACACGCCCCTCTCCTCACCACCTCCCAGCCCCGAAAATCAAAATACTTATGCCTGGGATAGTTTAGAAAAAGTGAGGGGGAGGGGTGACTGCTTACCTCTTGTAGTTAGAGAGAGAGAGAGAGAGAGAAAGTGAAAAGCCACAATTCGCTGCTGGCTCTGTCTTTGCAGAGCGATCTGCTCCCGTATTTCAGAGGGTATTTAAATATGCAGATCCTTTGGCCCGCGATGGCACTTCTGGGAAACCGCCTGAAGGAGAACATCACTTGGACTTGCAAGAGCGTGTGTACGATGTTCCCGGGAGCACAAACACAGCACCAACCCCTCCCCAACCGCCTGCGTCTTCCTTGTTTTCTATCCCCGAGCTAGCACGTGGGTGCCCCATGACAGGGACTTGCTGATGTGTCTGTGAGATGACCTAGGAGACCACAGGGCACCGAGTAGGCATTCTGTTAATACTTGTTGAAAGAATGAATGATATCCCAAAAAATGGCTCCAATCTTGATGTCTAAAAAGGAGAATAGAGGCCAGATAGATTTTGGTTGAATCGAGGTGGCCGTCATCTAATTCAGTACATCACAGGATTAGATGTACTGACATGGAATGTCAGTATTCACTGCTGAATAAAAAACCCTGCTGTCTGACAGTGTCTGTACAATAGCATCATTTACATAAACTGCATCCATCTGTCCATGTAATCTGCCCAGGGAGGCAGCGGGAGGAACGTTCACGTGATGTTAAGATTGCTTTCTCGTGGGAAAGGGGTAGGGGGTAGGGGTTTAGGGAGCAATTGGGTAAGGGACACAAAGAATAATTACAATTTGCAATGATAAACATGCTAATAATATTGATTTGATCATCACGTACTGTACGCAAATACTGCCAGTCAACTCTGTACCCCATAAATATGTATAATCAGTTGTGTTTCAACTCAAAAAATAAACTTAAAAAAAGATTGCTTTATCTAGGGGCAAGATAGGGATCATTTTTGCTTTCTTCTGTATACTTCATATATATATATTATTTCAGTAATAGGCATATGTCATTTTTACTTTCAGAAAAAAAGTGCTCATTTTATTTTAAGAGAGAGAGAGAGAGAGAGAGTGTGTGTGTGAGAGAGAGCGGGAGTTAGGTTGAACGCACTCCTGCGCTGCAAACCCAGTTAGGGCATTTGATCACTGGGGAAGTGTGCTCGCCAGGGTCGGGATGACAGAGCTGGGGTACTATGTGTGGAGTTACATCTTTTTAAAGGCAAGACCTTCCTTTGTACTGCTTCTCTCTTTGGAGTTTGGATTTAGAGAAAACTTGTTTCAATCCAAGCTCTACTACTTATGAGCTGTGTGGCTCTGAGCAAATTGTGTAACTTCTTTGAGCATAAGCTCCCTCAACCGTGACACAGGCATAACATCCATCTGGCAGGGATGGGCAATGCGTACAACACCTCCAGTAACTCTGAGGAATGTGTGCATGTGTGTGTGTGCGTGCATTGTGTATGTGTGCTGCCCTCAGTTTACTCCACCACGCGTTTCTGACGTGGCTCACTGCAGCGTCCACAGGAGGGGGATGGAGGACACTGAGGCGCAGCAGACCCACCACCTCCTGCCTGACAGGGCTGCGCAGAGCTGCCCACTGGAGCAAAACACGGTTGTGTCAGGAGAGGCCATCCCAGCGGCCAAAGCACCACTGTTTATTTGTCCAGGTCACAAAGGTGCCCTCTGCCAGGGTCAGGTACCCACTGGCATGGCACCAGCCTCTGTTCACGATACCAGCTCCAGAGTGTTCTCTTTCCAGTTCATCATCACCAAAGCTCCAGAGCATTGAGGGGTGGAATTCCATCTCTTGGCATCTAAACCACCCCAGAGGAAAGAAGCCAGCAGTCACGTGTATCTGGTCTCAGATAAAACAAAATATTTTACTGCTGGCTGATTTCTTCTTACTCCCAAAGGGGTTTTGTGCTGTGCCAAATGCTGGGTGATAAGAACTTCTTCAGTTTTGTTTTTTCAGATCTGTTTTCTTTTAACCTCTGCCCTCGTGTAAACTTTATTCCTACATGTTAAGAATAACACAGTAGATTTAAAATTCTGGAGCTGAACTGGCAAAATATAACCAGAGTGCAAAATGCTGGTCTTCACATCACAACAATTATGGTGCAATTTGTCGCCAAATAAACTGAATATAATTTATAGTGACTTTGTTATAAGCTTCCCAACTGTTCCTGCAGTTTCCTTGGATCTTAGCCTGGATCAGCCATCACCACTTGTTGTTTCTCTATTGTTTTGTGTTCAAAACCGGATTGCGTTGAGACCCCAACCAGGAGATGAGACTGAGCCTTCTTTCCTCCTCCTCTCTGGTAGACAGTGCATGCTTCCCATTAACATTTTAGGAGATTCCAGAATTCACGCAAATGGTCAAAAGTATCATCAGTTACACAAAAGAGTTTGTATCTTAAGTATACCTAAAAGTTAGACAAACAAAAGCCCAATGCAGTGACACAGAGTGTGCTCAGAGGGAAGGTTTGTGCTGTGTACCACCTGGTTTTAAGCAGCTCCCCACAATAATAAGTGGAAGTTCAGTAAAGTCTAACACAGGATTCTCAGCCTCAGCACCACTGACATTTTGGGCCTGGAAATTCTCTCTGTAGGGCTGTTTTGTGCCTCGTACCACACTGAGCAGCAGCCCTGGCCTCTGTCTAGTTGACACCAGTAGCAGCCTCCATCCCAGGTGTGATGACCAAAATGTCTTCAGACATTGCCAAATGTCCCCTGGGGGAACAATCAGCCTCAGTGGAGAACCACTGGCCCAACTCTCTAGTGATCAGGCGTCAACTTCAATAAAAAACTAACCAGGCTATTCAACAGACAGGAAAGGAACGCAACACATGCCACAGCATGGCTGACTCGCAAAACCTCATGCTGTACGGTTCTATTTCTATAAAGTGAATAAAAGTGCTTATAAAGTGATAAAGTGCCTGAAAAGGCAAATCTATAGAGACAGAAAGGACATCAGTGGTTGTCAGTGTTGGGAGTGGGAACAGGAATTAATAGCAAAAAGGTAGGAGGGATCTTACTGGGGTGATGAAAATATTCTGAAACTGCATTATGGTGGGACGGCTGCATAATGCAGTAGATTTACTAAAAATCATTGTATTGTAGATTTTAGATGGGTGAATTTTCTGACATGCAAATTTTACCTCAATAAAGCTGTTCTTTAAAAAAAAGAAAAAAATTAGGAGGAGACAATGTCTTATTGAAGAAAAGAATCAAAACAGGAGATAAAACCAATCCCAGTGACCTCCTTATCAGTGGGAAATAGTATAGTCTCCTAAAAAGAGAGATTAGATTCCCCACCCTCTATCTGCCCAAATGACCGTTAGAACAAGCCCACAATATTTTTGCTGCTCAGACAGCTGCAATGTCTGTTAGCACCTGATGCAACCCCAGGGGCTGTTTAATTAGCTTTGGGGTATATCTGTCCATGGAAAATCACATGCATGCATGGCCACCTGTGTCCAACACGGCAGCAGGGCCAGCATGTGTGTGTCCTGTAAGGCATTCTTTGTCTTCTGTTAGGATGTAAGACAACTCACCTCAGTGATGAGACATGCCTAGTGTGACATGATACATAGGGAGGAAAAAGGTTTTATTTTTATTTATTTATTTATTTTCCCTCTTTTGTCTTTTTTGCTGACCGGCAACGGGATCGCAACCCTCGGTGTTGTGCCTGCACCGCGCTCAGCCAGTGAGCAGGAACCGGTCTCCACGTGGGATCCGAACCCTCGGCGGGAGCGCCGCCACACTCCCAAGCGGCGCACTCTCCAGTGCGCCACCAGGCCGGCCCGGAAAAAGGTTTTAAACCATCCAGAATTCCCCATTGCCCATTCGAACCTCTATGATAGCAAATTAAAAAAAAAAAAATTCTCTCTTTCTCTTTTCTTTGGTTTGCTTTAAATGA
>NW_007728850.1:91431-93060 GCF_000696425.1 Galeopterus variegatus | reverse complement strand
GGCGGGAGCGCCGCCACACTCCCAAGCGGCGCACTCTCCAGTGCGCCACCAGGCCGGCCCGGAAAAAGGTTTTAAACCATCCAGAATTCCCCATTGCCCATTCGAACCTCTATGATAGCAAATTAAAAAAAAAAAAATTCTCTCTTTCTCTTTTCTTTGGTTTGCTTTAAATGACAGCTGCTGTTGTTATTCAAAGAAATTCTAGGGACTCTCTTAGTGTAAATGGGACAGCACATGTCTTCTTGGAGAATGTTCAGCTGCTATTAATTTACTGTGCCAAGAGTTCTCTCTTTTTGTAGAGACCTCGTGATTTTCAGGGGCATCGTGACCTGTCTAGGGATGCCAGCAATGGAGCTGCTTGTCCACCACTGGAGCGGCTTTTCTTGGTCATGTTACAAACACTAATTTGGCCGAATACACAACCCTTGACATTCCTAGAATCTTCAGCCTGATGGAGCTGAGCGAGGTGAAAAATGGGTTAGAAATTGGGGCTTTTGGGTATATTATCCCAAGACCTCAATCTGGTAAAGTTTTGGGTAAGGAAAGATCATAACTGCAATTTCATTTCTCCCTTTACCTGGAAACTGTGGACACAATGAAGAGATCATTTTGGTCATTCTAATCCCCCACAGCCCAAACGAGGAAAGATACTTTCTTCTTTTAACCACTGTACATCTGATATGTTACAGAACATCGAAATTCTTAGAAATTCTGTCCCTCTGTTAAGCCTGGTAGACTGAGGACTGGAGAGACCACACTGGACTGAGCAAGAGTTCAGCCAGGGAGGTGACCGGCTCCTCGGTGTCTGAAAACACGTCAGGAGAAGCAGTGGAAATAATAATTCTGACTGTGTCCCACTTGCAACCTGGATGTAGGCTGAGGGCAGGAAGAGTGCTGATCTAGCCCATTCAATCCTACTGGGTAGAACGTCCTCTTTGTTTTTTGCTGATCAGCGGGCACTGAAAGAGCTCCAGGACAACAGGGTTTGTTTGTCACACACACATTCTGTGTAATGTACACACAGCGATTTTACAGTGACATCTTGTTGAGCAGAATTTGGACAACAAACACCCTCTAAAAACAAGGATCTCATAAAATAGGGAAATAAGAAAAAGGTGACATTTCTAGAAAAGATCCAAAGTTGCTTTTTTTTAAACTTTAAATGTTGCCTCCTTCCTGTTGGCAAATAAATAAACATAAGGGTCACAAGTCATTTTGAAAAGTTTTCTTTCTACATATGCACACTTGTCAAGTGCCATTTGCAGGTCAAAAAGCACATGTCTGTGACAGAGTAAAATCATTGCTACCCAAGTGAGGCAAGTCAGGCTAATTCCCAAAATGTCACGTTGTCATTTGCTTCCAAAGAACATCATGGTTTCCTGCGTTCTAACCTTTGAGTTTTAAACTTACAGAAACCCAAGAGGGTGGTGGCGGAGCTCTGGCCCAGCATGCTGACTAGGTGTACTCCAGCCAAGAAAGCCAGAGGCGTGTGCACCTTCCTACTCAAGCACCGTCTCTTTAAAGTGGGGTTGTCATAACTACTTTTTAATTGCACATTTGCCTCTTTTCCTACTCAAGCTTTTGTTTTGAAAAAGTCAATTGTTTTCCATGGATTTGAGAACTTTTGTT
>NW_007728850.1:86944-90382 GCF_000696425.1 Galeopterus variegatus | reverse complement strand
ACGTTCACTCGTGCTTGACAATTCTGTGTTAGACTGAATAGCTGTCATTGGCCGTACTTTGTTGAACAAAGAATTCAGGGCTCGGCCTGTTCAACACGGACGGCTCAGCAGCTCTGACCTGCCTTGCCGTGTCCCCAGCAGCACGCCGGGCACCCCCACCCTGCTCAAACTCCCTCCTCCTTGTTTGCTCAGTTCTTGGGCTGCTAACCTCATCCACTCTCCTGTGTAGCTTCTGCCAGGCCTCCTGCTTCTTTTCAGCACCTTTGTCTTTCTTGGTTCTGTCCTTGGTTGGTCCAGATAGAGCCATGTCCACCTGCTGCCCCTTCTAGTCACGATGCTGCCTGCTGGTTTGTCCAGACTTCCTCAGTGGGCTTCCAGACACAGCCAGTGCAAACCCATCACGAGCCTCAACAACAAGTTTAGATTCCAAGTCTTACAGCCTTAAGACATACCCTTGAGGAAAGCAATTTTCCTGTATAAATATGTTATGTGGTGACAACACTCTCTCGTGGGTCAGTTAACTGCGGTCTCCTCCACGGTTCATTTTTGTGTTGTTAACTTAGGAGTTAATCACTTTAGAACCACTGTGTCACGACCCTGTTGCCTCGACTGGCTTCTGAGTTACTCTGGCAGGTCGTCTTTGTTTTGCTCACAGTGTCCTCTGGGTCCCAACACTGTGCACAGCAGAGAGTCCTGGACCAGAGGTCAGACCTGAGCACCAGGCCTAGTTCTGCTACTTAGGGCTAAGTGTGGGTTCTAGTTATCTCAGAGTTTTGTTGGGAAAAAGAACTAATGTATGTGAAAGTTCTCTACAAATGAAAAATGCCTTAAAAACATCATTGAATTGACCAAATAGAAGTCTATGTTGGATTCCATGAAAGTCTATGCTGGACACCACGTGTGGCACTGCAGAGTTAACCCCGGCACCGTGACGTCTGCTTCAGGAGTCTGTGAGGGGTGTTGGCTCGGGGACCGTCACTCCAGCTGTTCAGTGCAAACTCCCGCGTTTTAGAGAGCAGTGTGGGAGTCCAGTCTCTAAAAGTACGTTCAAGCAACAATTTCAATTGATTCGGTGAACTTGTTCAGAGTGTAAATTGTGAGAAAAGCAGTGAGCGAAAAACTCCAGGAAATTGAACAAAGCTGTCAGATAGTAAGCACATGGATTTGAGTGGAAGGTGACAGGAATAAGATCGATGATATGGTAGACAATAGATGACAGCATAAAAGTCCAAGCTAGAAGAAGGCTCCTGCCCTCAGCACAGCCCTCCCTCCCAGTTGGGAANCTAGGGACCGGCTGCCCCATGCAGCTCCCACTCCAAGGCACTAGGGACCAGCTGCCCCATGCAGCTCCCACTCCATGGCACTAGGGACCGGCTGCCCCATGCAGCTCCCACTCCAAGGCGTCCTGGATTTATTGAAAAGAAGAAAAAGACCAGAGGAGTCTGAATCCTTGTGTGTTCACTGGGAGTGCTCCAGGGTAACTTCCATACAGAGCATGTTTTTAATAAAAACATGTTCATTTGAAGTTTATGTACACATTATTAAAACTCTACAGCAAAGACAGTGATGGCTTAGCCTTAGAACTTAGACCACTAAAAGATGTTTTGGAGAGGAGTATTTTGTCACTGAAATGGTTTAGGACTGCTGGCTCTTAAAAAACAGACCAACTTGTAGTCATGTGTTACAAGTTGTTTTAATAAATACCTTTTAGCCAATGGGCCCTCATATCTCCTGCGTGCAGGTGGGCAGAGGGGTCCTGCTGCTCTCGGGGGCTGCTGAGGCTGCAATCAGTGTGAGGAGACAGACAGACCCCTAACTCCTGGTGTAGCTTCCATGCCCCCCCCCCGCCCTACTGCACCCTGCTCTATTGGGGGTGGAGGGGCAGGTAAAAGAAGGGGAAGGAGGAATAGGAAGAAGGGAGGAGAGAAAGAGGGAGGGAGCCTTCAAGTCCAGGGGCGCCAACAGCCGACCCATCGGAGGAATGCTCGTATGGCCACTGGAGCTGGGAGGGGCGTTTCTGGCAGCCCTGCCGTGCAGACGTCATGAAGACACGTCTCTGCGAGGGCTCCCTCTAGCACTAGGCGTCCCTGGTCTCAGGTTCCCCCATGAGTGTGGTGGGTGCCCTTGAGCTCTGGCCTCTTCAGGGTCTGCCCGGTCTGCCAGCCTAGGCGGCTCCTTTGGGGTACCCAGCCACACCCAAGCGAGGTGGGGATGCAGGGAAGGGCAGTTCCTGCTGGGAGTGCCCATGGGTCTGGCCAAGAGGAGGCGGGACCAAGCTGTGGTCAGGGCCTCAGCCTCCACAGCCTTCTTACCCCTCCTGTCACAGGTATGACCTCACAATAAGGCTTTTGCAACCCAGCTCTGCTTCTGCTTCTGGAGGACCCAAGCCGGCAGTTCTGTCACAGAAACCAGGGGGTGACGGCCCTCCAAGCACTCACCCCACTAGTGGATTCTTCTCTGACAAGGTCCTTGCGGTCATCAGCCCAGGCTGTGCCACCAGCCCCACTCCCTACCTGCTCTTCCTTCCTGTCTCCAGCCATCCCACACTGGCCCACATCGAACCCCAGGACCATCGACAGCCGCCCACAGCCATGGTGCAAGGACATTCCTTGGCGACACCTGCAATCCAGGCCCTTCTGCTTGCCTACTCTTGCCCCTGCTCAGTTTCCTCCCAGGACAGTCCCTGGGCAGTTTCCATGTACCTGAGTCCCCCCGGGCTGTGACTTCACTTGCACACAGAAAGCCCTCGACCACGCTTCCAAGTTCGCCCTGCCCGGGTGCTCCACTGAGCATCAGCTCCTCTCTGCCTGCACTTCATGCTGCGATACTCAGCATTTGCTCAGGAATATTCGGGAGTGACCTCTTCTCTCCCCAGCTCAAATACAGTCTCTGAAGACAGGACTGTGCTGCTCAATCGGGCATGCGGCACAACCGAGGCGCTGTAGACTGTCCTCTCCCCTGCTCTGCGGGGGGAGAAGACAGAGCAGTGGGGCACGTGGCACGATGCTTTGAGAATGCTTTCTAAAGATGAAAGCAGTGAGTCACAGGCCAAGCTCCAAAGAGCACATTTCTGGGGAGGACGTAGGAGCCCAGACTCCCCACTCAGACCCACTTTTAGCATCAGCTCTGTAGTGGATTGAATTGTCCCCCAAAACTCGTTGAAGCTTGAATTATGTCCCCCGAGTTTTATGTATTAGAAACTTGGTCCCCACTGTGATGGTTAAGAGGGTGAGAAATCCTATTATGGTAATTGAAAGGTGGAGCCTTGAAGAGGTTGGATTGTAGGACCCTGCAGCAGTGAATGGATTAAAAATGGTGGTCTGGGGCGTGGTTCTGAGGGCTTTAAAAGAAGGGAGAGTCTGTCTCTCTCTCTCTCTTCTCTCTCTGCTTCCACCATCTTGCAATGTGAGACCCCTGGGTCGCTGTCACCACCACCAG
>NW_007728850.1:84916-86273 GCF_000696425.1 Galeopterus variegatus | reverse complement strand
AACTGTAACCAATAAATTTCGTTTTCTTTATAAATCACCCAGTTTCAGGTATTTTGTTATAAGCAAAATAACAAAATTTTATTTTTTATTAAAATAAAATAAATGGACTAATACAAGCTCCTTGACACTAGATGCTTCTTGGAAGTGGTGGCACTTCCTCTATCCTATACCCGAGTCCCCACCCCACCCGTGGCTGTGGGCCAGGGCTGCTCTGAGGGGCGGCCCGCTCTGTGCCACCCCCCAGTCCAGGGCCACAGCACACAGGCTCTGCTGGGAGACAGGACAGGAGGACACAGGACGGGACACTTTGGCCACGCTGCCCCTGCTCCTTTTCTGTGCTTCTTAAAGACGCTCTGCCAAGCCCTGTGGGGTGCCCTCCACGGTGGTTCTTCCTGGGCTCTGGTGACACCATTGCCAGCCTTTCCCTCTGTCTGGGGTCGGCAAGGGGGCCTGCCGATCTCTCGTGTTTCCACCTGCGCTGGTGCTGCCCTGCCGCTGTCCTGGATCGGGTCTATTCACTTGAGTTATTGGAGCTGAACTGGTCCCGGGTCCTGGAAGGAAGGCGGTTCTGCCTCAGCTGTTCTGCATGACCACGATGCCTTCTCGGAGGAGCACAACAAGCCTCTGAGCTTCTGCCAACACGTCGTGTGAGGATGGAGTGTCAGGGACAGACAGCCATGTGCTGAGTGCCCGCGCTGGCACGCGCAGAGGGCGTCCTCAGCACTCCTGACTGCCAGCCTGTCACAGCTCTGCCAGTGGTATCAGCATTTCGCAAGAATTAGGGAATTTCAGGCACACCTTGCCAGTGACTGAGGAGTCACACTGCTTGACTCGTCCTGACTTGGCCACTTTCTGGCATGAGTAGAACTCAGTTTTTTTTCAGCTGAGAAAGGAGGACACTGGTAAAACCTATCTCAGGAGACTGTCCTGAGGACTGATTTCAAAAGGAAGCGTCTGGGCACAGCTGCCCACAGGCACTTCATGCTCAGTGACTGCTGATCGTCCAGTTATCTGGATGGGCGGTCTTTTGGAATCAGACATATAAAATACCAGCCAGGAAGCTGGCTCTGGCCACATCATTGTGCCACCAGACAGGCTGCCATCTAGACCCTCTCATCCCTTCCAGGAAGTGTCCTTCACAGCAGTCTGAAGTAGAAGTTCCCCACATGAGTGGGCTGCCTCCTCTGGGACTTCCCCAAGGTATTCCAGGGAACCAGGATCAACCTGGGCCTCAGCCAGGCCTCCTGGCCCCGGTCCAGGGCCTCTGGTCTGCTGAGGTGCCACCTCCTCCTGTTCTGCTTCCTCAGGACCTGGGCCCCCTGCTCCTGGCTGGAGGAGGATGGAACTGGCCTGGTGA
>NW_007728850.1:83152-84474 GCF_000696425.1 Galeopterus variegatus | reverse complement strand
TGCTTCCTCAGGACCTGGGCCCCCTGCTCCTGGCTGGAGGAGGATGGAACTGGCCTGGTGAGGCACAGCACAGGCCTCTCTGCTGTGGGGCAGTGATCTCAGCCTCTGCAAACAGCTGCTGCAAACAGTCCAGACGTTGCTCTGCTCTCAGACCTCCTGCCCCTCCCTCTGCTGCCCAGTGGCTGGCCTGGCATGTGCCTGGCCTCTCTGGTTCTGAGGAATCTCTGGGCTTGTCTGCATGAAGGGCACACCCTCTGCAAAGCAGAAGGTGACATTTCTCTGATGCACGTGTGGGGGCCTTCTGATTTCTACTTTCCAAAACGGCCCTCCACCGGTGTCTTGGGGAAATCCAGAGCCTGCCAGCAACCTGCTGCCAGCAAAGGCTGGCTCCTGCTTGTACTGGCCTGGCTGCCCCTGAGGTGGGTGCCCAGGCTGAGGCAGGGCCATCGATTGTTTGCCTGTCACTAACCAGTCTCCTGGAGGCTGAGCAGCTGCATGGCAAGGCCACTGCAGTTGATGTGACTCCTTGACCCATGCTGGAAGATGGGGAAATGGTGTGAATGGCACATTTCCAAACACTGTCCCAATGACATTATTCCTTGAAGGAATTGTTAACCCAAAAAAACCATCCCCGTCCCCTCCCCCACCATCTAGTTTTCTTTATCAGGCCTGTGTACCCGGGACATGCAGAGGTATGATCCCATCCAAAACTTCTTTTCTACTAAACCTACCTCCAAATCAACAGCCAGCAGCATCAGCATGCACAATTAGAATACTGAACTGCTCATACTTTCAGGCACCTGCTAAAATAGCTCTCTTTTGGCCAGGACTCTAATAACTGAACTAGAAGCTTCAGGAAAGTTAACTGTGAACTACTAACTCTTTATGATCAAGAGTTTGCATACAGATCTGGAGCCAAAATAAACCCACACTTGCAGATGTTCAAGCATGCACTGCAGCTCTTTCCCCCGATGGAAAGAGACACAGATGCAGCCATGGCGACCTTTAGTCAGACGTTACTTTAAGCTGGCTAAGCCAGAGGGGCAAAACAGAACACTAATTGTGATACTAGCAGAAACGCCGCTGAAATAATTATATCCCATTATTTGCCATCACAGGTCTCAAGGTCTCCAGTGGGGGTTGGGCCGAGAAGGCAGAGTGTCGCGTATTCTCTGCACAGCCAACGCTGCCGCTGTCACCCTCTGCGGGCACTCCATGTGCCCCATGTGTCCCAGCAAAGGACCCACTGAATCTAAGACAGGACGAGGCCTCCAAGTGACAAGGCAAAGGCAGTTTGGTTTTTTTTTTTTTTTTTTTTTTTT
>NW_007728850.1:68803-82331 GCF_000696425.1 Galeopterus variegatus | reverse complement strand
AAGCACATTCTTAATAAAATTATTAATAACTCAGAATCAGGATGGGAGGAGCCACCTGAAGCGGGATCACATGGGTGTGATTCTCGGTGTTTCCTTTCTATGACTAGAGGCTGGTGTGCACAGTGGCACTTTGTGACCAGCTCTGGCTGTGCAACGTGGGTTTGGATGTTTTCCCTGGGCGCCGCCAGGTGCCTGTCACCTGCATTACCTGAGCTGGACACGCTCCCAGACGTTGCAGACACAACTGCCCTGGGGGCTAAGGAGCTCTTTGAAATAAAATAACGTAAAGTAGAACAGTAAAACACATTGTGCGCACACACACCCTGAACACAAGAATGTATAGTTGTCTCTCTCTATGAGTAATGCAAGGTGGCCCCAGAAGTTGGAAGTACGAGTCCCTGCTGAGACAGAACCTAGAAAGAACTGGCAACCAATGACTTTTAAAAAGCCACTAACAGGAACCCTCCTCAGAGAAAAGCATAAATGCCATTGAGGAGACCTGAGAACACCCAAGTTTCAGGAAGGTGCTCCAAAAAACCTGATTTAAGTCAAAGAATGACCGTGAGCGGAGAGAGTCTGTAAACGGGTGGGTGATCTTCCCAGGACCCAGGAATGGTGACTTCATGGAGCGACAGCAGCCCTGTTAGGCCAGGGCAGGGACAGAGCTGGAGACCCCCGCAGGTCACACACGCTACATCTGCCGGGGCCACAGCGCTCCTGCCAGTAGACACGGCCAGGGCAGGATGTGCTCGCTGCACAGTGCCCAAGGACTCAGCTGGCCTCCTCCAAATCTTGGTAATGAGAGAGAGAGAGAGAGAGAGAGAGAGAGCGCGCCTTCCCAGTGGATAAAAGGAGTCTTCAAAAAGCCAATATTTCATCCCTCACAATAAATTAGGAAACTGGAAATTTGAATTCTGCACTAATTTTCACGAGTCTGGTCCCTAGGGGTGTGTTCTGGGCACATGGATGAATTTGACCCCCTAACCTGCAAAGCCGGATGACAGCAGCCAGACCTTCTCTAGTATCTTCCTTAAATCTAACCGCAACATCCCAGACTTGAGGGGTGCGGTGGCAGGGAGGGGGCAGACAGGAGGGTCCTGGTTTCTGCAGTTGTGCCCTGGGCCTGGCTGTCCCCCCAAGGAGTACCCTCCAGACCCCGGAGCACAAGCCCTCCCTCCCTCCCACCACAGATGGCAGCCCCTCCCTCCCTTCCACCTGCCCGCTGACTTAGGTCGAATGACCCAGCAGTTTTAGTTTGTGGTGTACTTCGCCACTTTGAGCTCGAATGAATGAAATACCTTCTCTGAAGGTTTGTAGAGCTTGGGGACGACAGTTTCTGACCTACAGAGCACCACGAGTGTCAGATGATTGGTGTTGGTGTCAGATACAGTCTTGCAGTAAGAAATGGTGGCAAGAAGCAATGTCAGGCTGTGAGGGGCGGGCGACGCTGCTGAGTTGGGACTGTTGCCAGAAAACCTGTTTCCTGCAGGGTGTAGAGCTTGGGGACGACAGTTTCTGACCTACAGAGCACCACGAGTGTCAGATGATTGGTGCTGGTGTCAGATACAGTCTTGCAGTAAGAAATGGTGGCAAGAAGCAATGTCAGGCCGTGAGGGGCGGGCGACGCTGCTGAGTTGGGACTGTTGCCAGAAAACCTGTTTCCTGCAGGTGCTGCCTCACACCGCTGCACACACACGAAGGTCTTCCTGAGGCTCTGTGCCAGCTGCTTCTCCTGACTGTCCACATGCTCACAGGTAGTACGGGGCTCCCTGGTCTAGCACATGAAAACACTCAGAGGCATCTATAGCAGGCTTACCTGTGTCACCAGGATTTTCATGCCCCAGGTGTTCCTGTTGCCTGACTGGCCAGCACCTCCCCTCATAGCCATTGGGACTGCTGCCACCACCACGCGGCTCCCAGCCCCTCCCCAGCCCATGCAGGAGCTGCCAGGCAGCAGAGATCAGCTCCTGACTTCACCTGCCTTTCGTTCATACCAAATGTACCGTTGGAGTAAACTGTTACATTTCCTGCCTCCCTTACCAGATTTAGTCAAGGAAAATTTAGGAAATTGACTTAAACTGCTCTTCAAGGCAGTCTGTGTTCCTTCTAATTACAACTGAGAGTGGAATCAGAATAAGTGTATTCAGTGACGTGCAGCATGTCCATGGCTACCTGTCTGTGAGCTCCTGTGTTAGACAGAACGAATTCCAGGTGTGCCAAACACCCAGCTCCACTTTGTGCAGGCAAAATACAACTCCAATGTCCAAATTTCTTTCTCCTCACATTGAGAATCAGTTTTTCTTTCACACAGATGTCAATCCACCTTTCTCAGCATCTGCTGTGGTACCTTCTGGAGGAAAACAACAGGCTCCAAAGTCAACCGGGGCCAGCTCCCACCTTGCCTTGTCACCGCTCACAGGTGGAGACACACGCAACCTCACACCTAGCCAAGGAAGACTGCACTGCGCACTATGTTATGCTCAGCCAAGCTGCCCTTTATTAACGAAAATGTGTGGCTTTTGGTAAATTCCACCACGGAGAACACAAACCATGGATAAAACACGCACCAGGAGAAACTTCCCCAGTGAGGGCACTTAAGAACATGTGGGCAGAGTTTGTGTGGCACAATCCCTGGGCACTGGGTCCCTCCCCAAGTAAAGCTGTTCATGAGAAGCAATCCCGATTGCTAAAGAGTAACCGGAATAGTGCAAGGGGCTCTTAAGACTGTTTTACAGGCATCCAAGCAGGCATAAAGACAGAGCCACGACAGTGGAGTTAAGGTAAAATTATTTTCTCTTGCTAAAGAACATCCTTAGTTCTCAACATGTTATGACATAATTACACATGTACTTGGTTTAAAACGAAAAATAAACAAGTTTACACATCACTGTTGGATACTTAAAAAATAAACTCTAGGTAGCTTTTCTTTTTGGCAGCACCAGCCTAAACCCTGTGGCTTTGCAATATTTCAGAAACTTCAGGTACATTACAGTCTTCTGAGAAAGACCCAGTGCTTCTGAATCCTCGGAGTTGCTGTGAAGAAAGAACATGACTGGCAACAAATATTAAAACATTTCAAGACCTACAGCTTGTTTAGAGGCTCACAAATGTGCACACATATGTAAGCATTCAAGCTAACATCCTAAATACTTTTTTCTGTTAACATGCTTACATTTCTTTTTGGTTTAGGGAAAAGAAGGGACTTTATAGGCAAATTGCTGGGCTGTACATGATGATTCTACAGCCCTGTTTTCATTCCTGGTGTACATCCGGGGCTGTGCAAGTCCCATCCCAGAGCTCACCTTTTACATACCCTATATACAGGAAAACTGCTCTTCTTATTCAGGGCTCTTTCTGTGGTGGAATTTGGAGAAACTGGGTTGCAACATCTTTTTAGGGAGAGGTTGAGTATATTTTTTCATTCGTGTGGCTATGCGCGCTTAAGAACTTTGAATTGGTATATAAAGGACAGTGCCACTGGATGCCTGCCGCCCCGAGCTGCAAACTGCAGATGCTCTCATGGCCTGAATGGGACATTTTACCCACCAGGAAGCACTAGTGGAGCCCAAACTGGAAACTTTAGATAGATAGCTCAATGATATTAAGGCCTTTCCCTTTGGCTTCAAAAGCAATCATGACCGAATATTTTCAAATAAGCAGCAGAGCTGACTGGAATAACAAAAAACACCCCTTCAAAAAACATTTACTGAGGTAGCTGAGATCAAATATCAAATCCACAGCATACACCAAGGAGCTTGAATGCTCTGGCATTTTTAAATGCAAATGACCACAGTGCCTAATAAATGCTCTTTCTTCCCAATTCCTGCAGGTGCGTACAAACCTTGAGAAGGGGCACTGCAGAGTGACAACAGCAAGAGGCTGGGAGGGAGTGAAGCTGGACAGGAGGGGAGAACGGGGCCTCGGGTACATGCCAAAACCCCGGCTGAAGGGCACCCTGGAACTGTAGCATGGTCAGCCTCACCCAGCGCAAACCCCAAGTGGAAATCAGGGTCACGACAAGCTGAAAAAGGCCTTGATTTGGGCAGAAGGCAGCCCACAGCCTGGCGCTCTGACACCAAGATTGAGGCAATGCTCAGAGCACCCCCCAAAGCTTCCAGGACTCCCAGAACTACCCTCGGGAAGAACCTAGTTCCTGTGCCCTGGCTGTACCGCCCTGGGTTCTGGGGGAGGCCACTGCTGTCAGCTGCTCGACCACTGAGCTCTCCCCTCTGTCTGCTCACAGGCACAGGCTGCTCCTGGCTGAGTAGCTTTACAGAGGCCAAGTTCAAACACCCTCCATGTGGAGTCTTGGAGGAAAGGAAAAGGGGCCACAGCAATCCTGGCAGCAGGGACCATGACTTTCAGCAGTACGAACATTCAGAGTCCACACGCACACAGACACTTTCCCACACACTTGCACACAGGTGCACACGCACTCACACATGTGCGCACACGCACATGCAGGACAGTGCATGGCAGCTGAGCAGCACCGAGTGCAGCAAGCTCAGGCAAGGCAGGGGCAGGGTGAACGGGCCTGGAGCAGGCTGGGGGGTCACCTGGCAAGGAGCCCAGGGTGTTCCTCCTCCCTTTCCAGTCCTGGAGGGCAGCAGCAGCCTGCAGTCCCCCACCGTGGCTGGAGCATGCTGAAGACAGGTGGCGGGAGGGAAGGCACCAGATCCCGCTGCATTAGGTCTCCGTCGTATAGGTATTGTAGGCCAGAGGAGGCAGGGCCGGAAAGCTGCTCCACCGCCTCGCACCAGGCTGGGGCTCCGCACGCCCTTGCTCTTTATATTTACCCAGAATGTTCTTGGCATCTTCTGCATCCCGTAAAGGGCTCTCTCCATATTCTTCCTTCAGCCATTGTCGATACTGGAGGGGTTGGAAATAAACCCAAAATGTCACACACTTATATACACATGCATCCACGTGGACTTCCACCCATCATGTAATGGTAAGGGCGTTGTCACACATGTGAACAGGGAAATAAAGGGGCACTGGGCAATCACAGCTCCGTGGATGGCCGGCCAGTGTCAACCAAGAGAAATGGCTGTTCCTTCAAGGTCCTGGTATGAGGACATGAAAATAAGCCAAACCAAGAAAGTGGTACTTCACCCAAAGGAACAGAGATAGCAGCTCTGCGTGGGGTGGCAGGCATAAGGCATGCTGGTGCACAAGGGTCCGAGTCAACTTCCATTGGGGAGGCAGGTGGGTGCCTGTGGGCCTTTTCACTCCAGCCTGTGTGATTCTGGGCAAGCAAGGAATGACTGGGCCTCAACACGGGGCAGCTGCCTGCATCCCCAAAGTCCCCTGAGGGTTGCCTACCTGGTGGACTTCATGCTTCTCAAACTCCTGGAGCTGCCTCTGGAAGCCCAGGTTGGGGTTGGCACAGGATCTGCCTGCACGCACGGTGTTTAGGGCATCCTCCCAGCCAAAGTCGGTGACTGTCATGATGTACGCGATCACTAGTGTCACACTCCTGGAGACACCAGCCAGGCTGCAGGGCCGAGAGAACCTCATGTGCAGGGGTAGTTTTGGATCCACAGGTTTGTCACCTAACCCACTTGAAACAGGGGAGTCTAAGGACTTCACTTCAGAGAGTCTTCCTGCCTTGGATGATGCATGGACAGTGAGCCTGTTACCAGGAAATCACTCAAAAACACACCAGGTTCCCTCTACTTCATGACGCTAGACCCTCGGGCATTCTTTAGCTGTTTTAGCCTCATTTTTTATTGATTTTCTGTGGGATATAGCTCTAAACGCTTGAGCTTTATGATTCTCCTTTATCCCTAAACCTCTCCTCAGATATTTCCCATCTCCTTGGAGAAATAAAATACCTGGAGTACCCCCAGGAAATGTGAAGCTTCCAAGGTCTACACAACAAATCCATATATAACCTGCATTAGTTTAGGATGCTCCACATTTTCTAAAAGAATGGTTTTCTTACTATATGAGGGCTAAATCTATACTTTTTAAAGTCCATGAAATGCAGAAGCCCTTAACAAATCTCATTTTCCTGTTCTTTTTGACATACTAAAAAGAGTGCCAGAGCAGGCGCACTCCACGTGTGGGGTTAAGGTGCTCTGCCAGCAATAACGTGTCAGTTACTCTAGCAGGTTGAGCAAGGAGACCAATTTTAAGTGCATATGCAAATTAAGACAGTCGCAGGAATGCTGTGCTCCATTGTACTCGGAGTGTCGTAGAAATGGTTCAAGACGGGGAAGTGGAGCAAACGTCTCACTTTTAGAAAAGCTGATCTTCAGATACACACAACTGTATGAAATATAAATTCCTGAAGTATCAGCTTATACATATTCAGATATAAATCATAATAATAAAAAAACCCTACTCTCAAGTAGTGGCTCTTTACTAGGGCTTTATATCAGAAATACCAAGAGAGCTTTTAAAATACAGGGCCTCCTAGGCTGCAACCCTGGAAATTCGAATTCACCAGGAGCCTGGAGAAGCCCAGGGGTAGGAGAATTTCAGAACTCCCCCCTTTTTTTTTTACTTGAAGCATAACTGATTATACATATGTTGGGGGTACAGTGCCGACTATCATTATTTATACGCAATATGTGATGATCAAACCACTATTATTAGCATATTCATTACTACAAATCATAATTATTCTTTGTGCCCCTTACCCAATTATCCTCCCACCCCCCTCCTCCTCCTCCTTTCCTACCTCTCTCCTTCTGAAAGTTCAATGTATTATTGTAACCTTTCCTCCCTCCTTCCCACCATCCCTCCCTCCCTCGGATCCACTTATGAGCATGCACTACTTCTCTTTCTCTGTCTGGCTTATTTTACTTAACAATGTAGTATATACACATAATGGAATACTACACAGCTGCTACAAAGAATGAAATTCTGCCATTCACAGCAGCATGAATGAGCTTGCAGAACTCCCCTTTAGTTGGCTCAAAATGCACCTCCCTAAGGTGCTTTAAAGCCAAATTTAAATGAATGTTAAAAACCTACCATTTTTATGTATAACATTTGCTACTCTTCCAAAAAGTGAAATGAAAACAATATTGTTTCAAGAATTGTATAAAACTGCAGAACACCATTCTTAAAGCAACCTAACTATGTAGTGTCACTAGGCAATGCCCCCATCATGGGTTACTGGCCCTCAGAACACATACAGCTCTCCTAAGTGTCCCCTCTGTCTTGGCAGGGCTGCACCAACCTCAGCTGCAACACTCCCAGGAGCTATCACTGCACATTTCCAAAGAGCTTATGCTGCAAGAACAACTGCTTCAGGGGAGTCAAAAGGCTCCCACCTAAATCAAAAGGCTTTCGGCTTATTAATTCCCCACCTCATTCAAGACAGAGTGGGACATGTCCAGCCTGCACCCCAACAGGCAGCGGAGCTCTGGCTCCAGGACGTCGGCCACTGGTTCTGCAGTCAAATGACTAGTATTTTGGAAAAGCCAATGGGGTCTCAAAGATGAGCCTACAGAATCTGTACTATTTCCAGGAAGTATTCTGATGAAATGTTAAGCAGCAAAGGACAGTTTCTGTTGTCCAGTAACCTTGGCAGTCCCCACAGAAATCCTAGCAGTGGGTGAAATGAAAACAAAAACAAAAACATAAACAAAAGCAAAACCAGTTAGGGTTGTCTTTCAACAAGAGCAAATGACAACCCACAGACAGCAGGGGACAGGCAGAGTGTGTGTTTGAGATTCGGAGTTTAGAGAAAACTGTTGGGAGGTGAAATAATCACACACACAAAAAACACTGGATGAGAATCAAGTAGATCAGGACATGCTAAGGTATCATCAAGCAAGACACATACATACCAGTGGACAAGACAGCCCTCGCCACGGAGCCGGCACTCGTGAATGAATTTAATACTTTCCTTGAAATGTCTCGCCCTGGGGGCAGAAAGAAAGAGAGCAGTGACCTTTCTCCGCTTTACTCAACATTAGTGAAAACAGAAATCCTGGGGTTCTGTGAAAGGTCTCAGAGTCCCAAACTTCAAAACCTGGCCAGAGCTGCCTCAGCCTTAGAATCCATCACACATAGGGGTCTGGCGATGGTCTGGAATTTTGGAACTTCTCTGCAAGGAATCCCTGAAACACAGGGTTGCCACTCAAAAGAAGAAGGCTCTGCTCAGTCCCCTGTTTTCCATCAGAGCCCCTTAATGCTCAGCAGCCCACCGAAGACCCTAACACCAGCTGTGAACATGGCACAGCCACAGTGACCCAGGTAAGGAAGGGGCCACATTCTGTGGGCTTCCCTCATCCTAAAAGCAAGTTTACTTCTGATGGTCTAGAAAATCCACACGCACCCCCACATCGGCCTCCCTGGACTTCGGTAGGTCCTGTGTGCATGTCATGGAGAGCTGTGGGGAAGTGGAAATTCCAGCTGCAGTCCCTGCTCTGCTGCTTCCTGGCTATGTGCAAGTCACTCGTGTTCTCACTTCTGAGGCGGGGCGGCGCCTCGTGGGGCGAACAAGCTTTGCAAACTCTACGGCTTGAAATGGTGATGAATGCCACAATCTTTCCTTCTTCTGACCCTTTGCTTCTCACGCAACCCCTTTCTCTGGTCACCAGATAGCCAAGTCCTCGAGACATGGTCCCAAGCCCTGCCGGGATGGTCCCAGCCATCACGTGCCCCTGTGTTCTGGACAGATACCTGGGACAGACAGAGTAAGCACCTTTCTGATGTCCTCTACCTTTGGATGGCTTACAAAGCAGTGAGACACCAAAAGCTGCTCAGGGACTAAATTTACTTCCCTTTAAACACCGATTGAGAAGTGACCATTTACCATGGACTCTGATAAGCTGCAAGACAGAATGATGAAAATGTAGCTCCTGGCTGCAGAACAACAAGTGGGTGAATGTGACGAGGGTGGGAGATCCAGGCACGGCACGGCAACACACACGGGTGCTGACTGCAGAGGAAGCTGCAGAGGAGCGGTGGGTGGTCATTGAGATCAGGACAGGCAGGAGGCAGGAGAAGCGTGGATACGTGCACGCGCACACACGCCCGTGTTCTGCCAACAGCCATGAGAGTCATCACAGGTGGAAAGTCCTAGGCAGCCAAGCCAGGGACTCCAGACTTCCACCCAAAGTCTCCATCAGCACAACATGGGGAGATCTGCTTCTGCTAACTTTCCCAGGCATAAACGCTCCCAGATGTAGACCTACAGAGTGGCTCGGAGAAGTGCGACTCTTCTCCCAAACACTGGCGTGGTACAGAGCAGGCAAAAGGGATTCCTGCTGTGGTCCTGAATCTGAAGTGCTGGTACTGACAGAGCCCTTTGGGCAGACACCAGGCAGCTGGGCAGCGGAGCCCCAGGGCAACTGAGACCCAGGGTGGCCCTGGATCTGAAGGCAGAGGGCAGGCCTGGTGCTGGTAGAGCTCCCTGCCATCCAGAGCTGGTGGTGAGGCTTCTGATCTGGACATCTTGGAACTGTGGCACAACATGGTCAGGCAAGATGAGCCAGACCCTCAGAATATCCCATCATCCTCCAGTTTTGGCCACAGAGAAGCAAATGGAAAACCTTGGGTGGGAACTTCTGGAAAAGTTTTCCCTTTCTCATGAGAGGAAAGCACTCCACGTCTGTTGCCAGCTTCCTGCAGGGAGCTGGGAGAGAGCGCCACACGCAGAGCTGCACCAGCAGCCTAGGACACAGCAACAAGTCCCCGGATGGAAAGCCCAGGTTCCCACCACCTCCAGACTTCCTGGTAAATGTCTTATCACTTAGAACACCATCAACAGATATTCTGTTACTTACAGATAAATGCATTCAACCTGATATCAGCAACTAATTCAACAATTTAAAAAATGCTGAGCCAACCCCTCTGGCCCAGAAGTGGCTCTAGGCTGCCAGCCTGCACGCTGCCTCGTGGTTTACTCAGGTTGGTCTGCTCTCCTCGTAGGCCACTGCACGTGGCACACAGGCCTGAAGGCACACACCTGGACTGCAGGGCTGGGCTGCAGACCCCAGCGCTATAAAAGGCTGCCCAGGACCCAGGGTTCCCACCGACTGCAGGCTGGTGCCCAGGCGGGGGCGGCTACCCAGCTGGAATGGGGTGCGGCTGGACGGCATACTCCTCTGCCCAGCAGGCCACCTCCGTCTGCAGCCCCTGCTCTTACCTGCTCCCTGTGGGTCTCTTTCTGGTCGAGGAGAGCTGAGTCCCTAAGCACAGTCACCGAAAAGCAAAAGCTGATCTAGAAATAAGTGACAGCTGCCTGAGCAGATGCATCACCACACAGCACCTCAGAACATGCTGTGGAGACCATACAGCAACACGCAGGTTAGCAGTGCTGCTCTGTGTAGGGTCAGGACTTGGGGTCTGGGAGGACACGCTCAGTTCTATGGAGCTCACCAAGGTCTTACAAAGATAATAGCTGAATCTCTTTACTGAAACCTTGGAGTGGGAATGACTGATTATACCTGGCTTCTATACTTGCATATCCTGAACCACATGCATGATGAAACCAGGCCTCTTACGTACGGTGGGGTTGAGCCTGGGCTCAAGAGGCAGCCTTGCCACAGCTCAAAATAGAGGGGGTGGTGCTCAGCCCAGCAAAATCCCAAACCCACCCTGATCCCACAGCAGGCTTGCAAATGAGCTGAGGACATCATGGGGAGGAGTCCTACCCCTGCCCCCTGTTTCTGTTACACGAGTTAAGTCCAGGACAACCCATGGGACACAGCTCTGTCCAAAGCTGTGTTGAGGGCAAGTGCTGTGGAGCCCCAGGGCAGGCACCGTGACAGGGCTACTTGCAGCCCTAGTGCAGAATGATGCCATCAGGGCACCACTCTCAGCCCCACTGAGAAACTGACTCATGAACACAATCAGGCACGAGGCCAAGTCAGGCAGACATTCCTAGAAATGCCTTTTCCAAGCAAAGCCAGGGTGCAGGCGAGCTCACTACTGCTTTGGTGTAAAACTGTGTGTTGCAGAGTGTGTGTGGGGGGGTTATTTCCAGGGAAGTAGTGACATAAGCCCAAGCTCTGAGCACTAAACGCCCTCCTGCCCAGTGGGAAATACCCACGACCCTACTCCTTCTATTGCTCAATCCAATCTGAAGCAGAAGCGCAAATCTGAAGCACCAGCCACTGCAAGTGTTTCCATGAGCACAGTTCCCTGTTCCTCGTATCGCTGGCAGTTAACCTTTGCTTCCATGCAGAGACACGTGGAACAAGTCCTGTCTACAGAAAGCGAGCTAAGCTCATCTCCACTACACACGTGCTACGGACTCTCCAAACAGTGCCAGGGGGTTGTGGGGCCCACTCCTGCAGTCCAGGAGGACTATGCAGTGCGCAGCAGGGCACTTCCATGGACAGATGTCCTCTGTGTGTGGATCCAGCAGACAGCCCAGCAGCTGCCAACTGCCCCCTCCTGCTCACTGCCCAAGCCCCAGCTCCCCCCACTCTGCATCAGAGGACAAAAGCCAGGGGCCAGATGGGCCGCCCTGACCTTCCAAGAGTCCAAGAAAGGATGATGGACAGATCATACTGAAAGAAGCTCATTTTTGAGGCCAAACCATCTCTTCTCACTCCAAGACTGCAAGATTTGGAGGCTGTGTTGCCCACTGTGGGATCTGAGACAGTCCTATCCTGCTCAGAAAGACTCTACCTGCTGGAGTGGGGGCCCCAGGAGCACCTGAACGGCAGCTGGTCTTATCTCAAAGCCAGTGGTACCAGTCCAGGAGGGACCAGACCGGGCGGTACTGACAGCAAAGGCCCCATGAATACAGGGTACTCCCTCCCCTGCAACTGAATACGAGTGTGTGTGTGTGTGTGTGTGTGTGTGTGTGTGTGTGTGTGTGTGTGTGTAAATTAAAGAAAAGGAGGAAAAAACCCAGGAAAGGCAAGCACCCTTAGGTTTAGTTTTTTTGCTTAGAAAAAAATGCTTTACAAAAAGAAAGAAGCAAACGGGTAGAGTGTTCGATCTGGGCCCTGGCTCTGGAGAGAGGTCTCAGATCAGAGAGATGCTTCCACCTGGGGCAGAATTGGTCTGGGTCCCTGGCCCTGCCCAGGCTCACCACCCAGCTGGGACATGGACGGTGAAGCCCTCCCCCACCCCCAGAAGCAGGAGAGGAACACTCCTCACCACACAGGCATGGGTGGGGTCTCTTTGACCACACACAGCATTAAACACATAGAACTAACTCACGTCTGTATCTGTGATTCCCCAACTTTTATATTTCATGCACTGCCATTGTTAAAAAAACCTGAAGGATGCATATACCATTCTTTTCATTTTGCACAATAAGGTTATTTTAAAAGCAAGCTAAAACAAACTAAAACCCTTGTTTCCATGTACTACGACCATCATTTCACAAAAGACCAGTCCAACACCAAGAAAGTAAGAAGGACATAATCTAAGACTAAATGATAGTTCTTTCAGCTAAATAAGTGAAGTCTTATGAAAAACTGAATACACACTTTCCAGATAATTCTCATTTTCTCCTTGACTCAAAAAACATCCATACAGGCTGGCAAAAGTCATCGGGAATGGCCTGGAAGCAGGACCATGTGGTCTAAGGGCCTGCCCAGCTCCGATCTTGCAAGACACTCTTTAATAATGAAAGTAAAGGAAAATGTGAATGAGAGAAAAAGAGAGCTGGAAGTACAGAAGATGTCAGCTAAACTAAAGAAAACAGAGTCAGAAAGACAGGGAGGTGGCGTACGGCGAGGCGTTTTACTGCTGCTTTAAGTACAAGCTCTCTGTATTGCTACTGCTTCTTCTCCCCACAAAAACCTCAAGAAATTTAGAGACCTGCTGGATTCTCAAACCACTGAATGTCTCAAAGACCCTGTTATAATGATGCAACACTACCCAGACCACGCCTGGGAAAGACCAAGCTCCTGTGGACTTGACAGAAGAGGAAGAAAAAAAGATTATTATTCACCGAATGATGTCTAACTACAAAATATCAATTCTGTATATATTGAAATAAGAATGAGTAAATATACATCCAACTATTCATTTTCAAAACACATTCCCATTCCTTACTTGAGTAACAAAAAATGTAATCTCAGTTTTGGAAATGCTTAGTGTTCACAAAAAACAATTTCACTTCTATCATCTCACCTAATACTACGCAAGTCTGTGAGACAGGTATTTTGCAGACTAGACAGGTGGTGTTAAAATGACTTGTCTAAGAAAGCCCAGAGAGAAAGCAAAAGTAAATCAATGTTTCCCCAAACCATCATCACTGACCCACCCCATGGCGGCCCCTTGGGGAGTGTGCAGTGTGTGCCTCCGACACGGACTCTCGGGTGCCTCGAACTGGGACAAAAGCTGGCAGGACACACAATGCTAGGCCCATGGGGCTATGACTTTGAGAACTTGAACTTCCACATTTCCTGACTCAGTGAAGCTAAGTGGTTGGGGGAACTGGGCTGAAATTCTAACGTGAATGTTATCTCAAACCAGGTTTCTGCATGTTACTGGAAGAACAGAGGGGGAGATTCTTGAGGATTAAGGCCAAGATAGAAAATTGACCTTTCGGGCCGGCCCGGTGGCGCACTGGAGAGTGCGCCGCTTGCGAGTGTGGCGG
>NW_007728850.1:44383-67803 GCF_000696425.1 Galeopterus variegatus | reverse complement strand
TTCGGATCCCATGTGGAGACCGGTTCCCGCTCACTGGCTGAGCGCGGTGCGGACGCAACACCGAGGGTTGTGATCCCGTTACTGGTCAGTAAAAAAAGACAAAAAGGAAAAAAAAAAAAGAAAATTGACCTTTCTGGGCTGTCAGCAGCGACTGAATGTCAAGTGACAGCAGTCACTCAAAGGTCACAAACCTAGCCAGAATTCCTGTTGATAAAGGGATTTACAGGAAAAGATTGAGGATATAAGGCATTTAATTATATTCAAAGTTGGAAATCATTTTTAAAATGTGTACTTAAGTTTAAAAAAATAAGCAATACAGTTTTCCAGAATTTATCCTGTCACTAAATAGAGGGACTCTCAGGCATCAGGAATTAAAGAGCTACTATTTCTAACTTTGCTTACCCCGAGTACAACTTCCAAGGGAAGAACATGGTTTCTCTTGCTTTTGCTAACCAGAGCACTGAGAATATCTGTCTCCTGACCCTCTACATTGGTTGATGATACAGAAAGCAAAAGTTTATTGCCAGCTCCTACTGTGTGCCCTGAGTCAGGGGGTCAGAGAGAGGCAAGTGTTCTGGCCTCCAGCCTGAGGCTACGTACCTGGTTGCATCATGAAAGCAGGCTCACCACTGAAGAGTGTGCCACGCCTTCCAGTGCAACACTGGCCATGGGACAAAAGAAGCTCACGCTGTTTCATAGTCTGTCTCTTAACAAACCAAGAACACTCCAGTTCCAAACTCAGCTCCATGATCTCCATGTAACTTCAGTACAGCAAGAACTATTTATAGAGTCATGGACATTTGTGTGCCAAAAAGCCTTACTTAAAAGCCTCAACCTTGCAGCTACTAATGGATTCAAAATAAAAGTTTCCCCAAAGAGTCACACACATATCCACAAGCGTGATTCCCAAGAGCAGAGTGCTCTCCTTTTCCACCTTTTTAAAAGCACAGTCTTGACTTTTCCAGCTGAAACTGAAGTCTGACTGCTATAGGCCTTCACTGGAAACAGCAGCACATTGGCCCCAGACACGGTGTTGCCATAACTACCTGAGCCTACTGAACCTGGGGTCCACCCCACGTGTTCATCCAGATACACAGAAAGGGTCGCAGAGGCTGGGAGAAAGCTAATGAAAATGTAAGGCTGGTCCTCTGGCCCAGGGGTGGCCGTTGAGCTGGTTTTGACAGATGTGAGTTGACCCATGAGATGCTGGAACTCAGAAAAGCAGCTGTTTGTCCTGTCTCCCCATCCTTCCATGTCAGTACGTCTTACAGGTAACTGAATGGGCTTCCTGGGCATCCAAACGCATTATTTCAATATTTTTTCTATAACTCTCAAGATACATTAATACACTTTGAGTAAATATATACTCATTATCAGAAAGTGCCTGGAGTTTATAGAGACACTTTCACATATATGATCTTGCCTCTAAAAATCCTGCAGGCAGGCCTTTTTCAGATGAGAGAACTGAGGTGGAGCAGGGTTCAAATGAGTTGCCCAAGGAAAATGGAACTGAGATTTTCTAACATCTAGGTCCACTGCTTACTTATCTAGAGCACAGGACCGACCACTCAACACTCAAATCAGGTCATTGTCATGGACATCAAAGAGCACTGGGTTCCTAGCAGAGCTGAGCGTCCTGGGGGAAGCTCAGGAACAGGTGGCCATGGGCCCTGACAACAGATACGCACAGTGGGTTACAACTGGATTCTTCTAAAGACTCAAATTGCCAATCAGTTATTGACAAGTTCAACAGCACATTAGAAACTGAGTTTGTGATAACACCAAAGCAACCATTCTAAAAATAGCCACCCAAACATGGGCAGATCACTGTGGTCTTCAGAGAAAGGCAGTGCCTCACTTCCTTCCGTACACACGATGCCCCTTCCAACCACTTCTGTTTCTTGACACGACTAGTAACCAGGGAAGTTCTCTAACACTCCTTCCCCTCCATCCAGGCATGGGTACTACTCTGTTTTCCTAGTAAGACGCCTCCTCAACCATCCTCAATCTTAATGATTTACATTTCTGTGAAATATCGACAGTTAGTGCCTGCCTACACAGCCCCCGAGTAGAACATACCTGCCCCATTTCCTACCTACCCATGCCCTTTTCTGGTCTAGCTACACCACCTGTCCCCTGCCCTCCTAGATGACTCTTCCCCACATCAGCCCATTTGACTCCAGCCCTATTTATTTCTCAAACAGGCAGAGCTCACAAAATTACTGCATGACCTGTGATTTCTTTGCTCTCCAGCAGTGAAAACTCAAGGTTGGCTGACATCCCAATGTTTAATGACTTTCAGAGACGCCGGCCGCTTGGGATTGTAAACATGAAAGCATGTGGTCTGCATGCCCGATATGTGGGACTTGTGTGCACTCATGCTTGAGAGCCATGAAGGATGACCCTGACAAGCCTGTGGACTCCCAGACTCACAAACACCACCATAGCTTACAACTTCTTCCCAGATGAGGTACAGTAACATGCCATTCTAGAGCTCCAGGACACAGCACAAGGCCAGCCTCAGGATCAGAGGCTAGTCCAGCGGGATTGCTGAGCTGCTCAGTACTTTAATTCCACCCAGGCCTTCAGCCTGCAAGGGCCACATCCAAGCTTCAGGGAAACTGTATTCTATTTCTGGGCCACTTCTGGACAGCCAAGAGTGAATGTTACAGCCGTAACTGCCATGGGTCCCCAAAGCCCTGCTCCCATCCTGCTAAAGCCCCATCCCATGGCTCTCCATACGGTTGCTGTCATCTTAAAAGGGTAGTGATTATGAATTTCTCTTTATAGTTATGAACAGAGTTAAAAGGACATCAAAGACTTTTCAGCTGTGAAGAAATAGAGGACTGCACTTTCCTAAACCAGAAAGATCTGTCACTTCACTGAGACAGGCTGTAGAAGGGCGCCATCCCCCATGGGAGCCACCGGCGCATGTGGCCACTGTGTACTTGAAGTGCAGCTGGTCTGAGAGGCACTGCTAGTGCAAAAAAGCATACCAGATTCCCGAGATAAAAGTGAAAAAGTGTGCAAAATATCTCATTAATGTTTTATACTGAGTGATACTGAAATGAAGTAAAACATATTATTAGAATTAATGTTCTAATAACATATCATTAGAATTAATTAATCATTATTATTAACTAATGATAATTAATTATTAGAATTATTAGAATTAACAGGCTTCTAAAAAATTTAAAGTTGCTTTTAAATGGCTTGCATTTGTGACTCCCATTCTATTGCTGTTGGATAGACAGCTCTGCTCTGCTTCAGGTAAAACCCAACAGCTTCCTTGAGTGTTTGCTTCTAGAGAAAAGATGCACATGCTAAAGCTTTGGTTTAAGGTACACTTTTTTAGAATGAGACCCTTACTGTGGACATCCCATCAATGGTGGTACCTCATGGAAGGCCTGTGAGCAACCGCAGCTTGGCACCACCAGGCCAGCACCCGCCCCTGCAGGGTCACGTCCTCCTCCAGGGGAAGCAGGGCATGGGCACACAAGGGTTCCAGAGCTTTGACCACTTCACAATCCTGTACTTATCTGAACTTACAGTCCTGTATTCATTTTTAATATCTCCAAATAATACAGAAAAGAAAAAAAAAAGCTTACAGGTTTTGAGATGGTGAATCTGCTGCTGGAATGCACAGGTATTTAACTCCCTGTAGAAAGAAACAAAAATAAATAAATAAATAAATACAAATAAAAAGACAATACTCAGTGGCGAGAAGTATTTAAAGGAACTATTTACTTAGGTTAAAAAAGAAAAAAGAAAAAGGAGAAGTTTTACACTCATCGTTTGTTGCCAAGGAACTGGGTTAAATCTCTTTAATTAAGGTTCCTGGTTATTTTCCGTGACCGTGTGCACAAATATTCATGCTTTAGTTTGCAAACAGCTTGTGGGTTTAGACAAAATTCAAAGAGTGCATCATAAAAGTGAGATAGTTGAGTACTTTTCAGTTAGTGTCAACAAGTTTCAAAACTATCATTTTAGGTGCTTACTCACATATTCCACATTTTTAATATATTTCATTTAGGACCCTGAATACCCCCAAAAAAGAACTGCTAGTAAAAACCTTAACATAATGACTGAAAACTATAATGTCATGTTACAACTTTTTATATCAATTTTAGTATCATGACAGCTACAGTTTCATTGATGCACTGACAGGAGCTTGACACTTAAAACGATTTGTTTTATTTTTGCTTGCTTTTCAGAACAATAAAGGTATGGGTACCAAACTAACATTTTTTAAAAAGAATGGCCCAATTTGAAATAAATGAACTTTATATAGATTCTCTATAAGTATCTAAAAAAAGTTTATATAAATTCATGCTACGAAAATCACATGCTAAGTTTGAATTTTATCAAAAACCTGGTTGTTTCTCTTTCAGAGTGATGGAGAGTGTAGTTCGAAAGGTCTCCAATGGCGAGTAAGTGCCAAACACACACGTCTCCGCGGCATTTGCCAGAGAACGTGGCTTTATGAAGAATCAGATGAACCATTTCAGACCGTCTTCTCTCACTTGCCTTATCTTACAGAATCTTGCCACCATGTCTTGGACAATAAGTGTGGGACACATCGGAAATTAGAAAAATTACCAAACTAAGAGAACAAAATAAGGACAGATACGCAGAAGAGCAACACAGACAACCACAGGTCCCTCACAAGATAAAGTTATAAAACAACTTGTCTTCTACGATTATTTAAAAATTTTTACAATTTTCTATTAAGCTTTTACTGTTAACTCCTGTCATTAGGAATTTCTATGCTGTATGAGGGTACTTCAAAAAGTTCATGGAAACATCCACATTATCTTGTAATACTATTTTTTGTGAACTTTTGGAAATACTCCCATATTTGCTAATATAGTCTTGTAAGGAACATATAAATTCATGCCCCAAATCTTTCCACACCTTCTCCACATTGTGATAGTTCCTCATGAAATGTGAGTCCCACTTTTCCAATACAGTAGCCACACAGCTTCGTTCCCCAACCTCTTTTGCCATGAGGGTGCAGACTGGCGTCTGGTTTTGTGGTTCTGACACACCCACAGGAGACAGATTTGGAAAGATGGAGGAGACAGGAGCAGAGACCTGTGCTTGCTGGGGCAGGTGGTGGCAGAGGTGGGTGGCTCTGGGCAAAGGTGACTGCAGAACTCGTCAGGCCAGCTGTGACTTCAGCTTAAAGCCTGTTTCTCCAGCTCTTCTTGGGAAACTATAAGCTTTCAACTCTCTCTTAATAAACCCCTTTCTGCCAAAACTGGCTCAGAGTGGGATCTGCTGTTTGCAGCTAAGGCCTTGAGCAATGCAATTCCCATATCCCTCAGTTGTCAGAGCAAACGATTCTTTCCTGCAGAGTTTCTACATATTTTCCCCCCAGCTTTGAGTCAATCATTATATCTTCCAATAGATGCTCCTCTAGGTTTTGAAGATGAGTTTTAACACTGTTTATCCAGTTGCAAACATTTCACTTGAGACCAAATGGGCTTTAACAATGCCAAGGGTTAAATTTAAGGATCAGCTGGTGAAAGAGGATTCTCCCTTGTTCAGCTTTCACTTCATCATTCTTAATCACCTCCTTCTGTCTCTGTCCTTATTTTTCCTGGGTTCTGGGGACTGTGCTCTGCTGGGAATATTGAGCAGTTGTCTGAAATTAAAAAGCACCTTCAAACCTAGAGAGTTGTTAACAGCTGTAATTCAAATGGCAAGGAAACAGAAAAGGAAATGCTACTGTTAAAAAAAAAAAAAAAGTCACTTCACTCCCCTCCCTCAAGGCTGAAGGATCTTTCTGGTGTAGATGCATATACCTATCATTTCCTACAGCTGCCATTGAAATGACTCATTCACTTCTCTTGCTATTAAGTGAGATCTGGCAGAGGGTCAGGCCCAGAAGGTGGTAAAATTCTCTCCTCCCACACACTTCCCCCAACCTCCTTTCAGTCTAGTACTTCCAGAGGGACCAGGAGGGTTTTCGTCCCACCTTCCTATCTTCTGCCATCTTCAGTGTCAGTGACTTAAGTGGAGCAGGGACGCTGAGGCACACCCCTCCAGGGTAGGATTCAAATGCCCACCTGAAACCAATGCTGGCTGACAGCCACTTCACTCAAGAGGAATCTAAAATCAGCCCAGTCCATATACTGAGAGGAAAAAGTGAAGAACGGGAAGAGAATGGAGAGAGAGTGGGTTAAATAGCTCCTTGCTTGTTAAGAGCGTTCACCATAAAAGCCAGCAGTAGTGGAACTGGAAAGCCCTGGGCTTCCTTTAGGTGGCCCAGGGTGAGGCCATGTTCCCCTCGTGGTGCCTGGTGCTCAGCCCATGAGACAGGAGCACCCATCCGGTGGGCACAGTGGAGCCTGGGAGCGAGAGCGGGGAGGGTGTCCCTGCCTCCGAGGCACTCTGGGCCCCCGCCCGCCCAGGGCTCATGGGGAGGACGTGCTGCTACGACAGCTTCTCATCTGGGGAACTTCAGAGAAGGGACAATGAGGTGCCCGAGCACAGGCTTGGGGACCTCTGCTGCTAAGGCAGGACAGAGGAAATATAAAATATAAGGCCAGCTCGTGTTCCCTCAAAAACAGAGACACAGCAGCAGCAACAACGATGAGTCCTCCGGAATGGCACCAGCCCCAGGGCGCCCGTGCTCAATGTCTGCTCAGCGACAAGGCGGAGTGGGGCTGCAGGCAGCATGGGGGCCACGCTACGAGACTGACGCAGGGAAGAGACATGTCCCGGAGGCCATGGAGCAAGACAACGGGGCTTCCAGCTGTGCCACGTGAAGGGCACGGGCCCACACAACGCTCTAGTGATATCAGCCTCCCCCTGCCCACTGGAACGGGATGTGGCCAGGAACCAGTCTGCCATGATCTACAATAAGAAGTATGCAAATTCAGTCAAGGAAGGAGTCAGAACTGTCAGAAAGGTCACCTGTGCACTGCCCAAGAGCATCCATGGGTCTTGGCTTAGTCATTAACAAAGCATGAAAAGCATCCGTCTTCAAGGCCCCAGATTGCAGAACTCGAGCTGCCTAAAACAGGCTTCGGATGTCTGCACACGTGTGCAAGTCACGGCAGTTAATTACTAATTCAGAAAGGAGCACGAGGTCCCAGTGCCACAAGAAGGCAGCATGACTTAAAATGATCCTGGTATTAATGAACTGATTTCTGCAAACATTTTCATGTGACAGAGCGCTCGCTAAAAGACCACTCTCTGGTGTTGGGGCTCGAAAAGACAAAGATAAGGGATAGGGTGTGTTTAGTTAAACTATGGAAAATATAGGAAACTTAGAGGTTAAAAAAATAAAAATTACAGAACAATCTGAAAAATTCCTAAGTAATAAAAATAGCAATGTTTCTGTTAGTATCACATTTGCTACATGATATTTACTCTCCTTCATACTACTTGTAATATTTTTAAAAATCATGCAAATAAAATTGGTTATCGTCTTCCTCAAAATAAAGTTCTCACTAAATAAAAAAAATTAAGCACGTGCAAAGAAGTTTCTGGTGGAAAGCCAACTAACATTAAACTTTCATGGAGCTATCAAATGTTGAGTTACGGCTTTTCAAGCTGGAGTGCTTGTTTTGTTTGCACCGAAATACAAAAATAGCTCAGTTAAGGGAAAAGTCTCCACCTATGCTTTAAGATTCCTGTGGGTGACAAAAAAAGGGTAGCTAATTTCTTTTTACCACATGGCATTTTGAATGGCCTAACATGTCCAGAGAAGTGCACCCATGCTGATTAGGTGGGCACCGGAGGGAGCAAAAAGGGGAAGAATTAGGAAAATCGTTTACGTACATGGAGGTGACCACATAAACACTGAATATGCATAATATCAAGCAGCACATCAATTAACGTGAAACAGTGTGGTGTAAACATTAGGAAAACACAGGAAAGAAGTAAAAGAGTTAGGAGGGTCTGTGAAGGAGAGCTTTCTGGTAAAGCCTTTGTGTTTAGGGTTTGAAAGAAATAATAGATGTCACTTGGCAGAGAAGAAAGTTCAGAAAGTATTCCAGAGGCTCTTTGTGAATGAAAAATTAAAGCTGTCTAAGTCCATATTCTCAAAAGTTCTAACATTTTTCAGTTTTCTGTTTCAACAAGCATAGTAACCACCAAAAGTAAGGTTTTTGCCTTTCTTCAGGCCTGAAACTAAAGATCACACTTAAAACGATACATCGTCAAGTACTTGAAAAACAGGACCAAGACTCTGGCTTCAAGACTAGTAAAAAGATCAGACTCTCGCTTGTTTCAAGTACGATTTCTAGCATTCGCTGCTCTTTTCTTTCTGAAACACCATAAGTAAGAGTCTTCTGCAGAACCTAGTTGACGTTCTACTTTTCAGAACAAAGATCAAGTCCTTCAAGCTGTCTTCTCTCTCTCAAGAAAGCGAACAAAAGCTTTAGTTATAGAATACGGCTAGATCCCCGCAGGAGCCTATTCAAAGCTCGAGGAGGAGGAGTTCTCCAAGAGGCCAGACTTGGGAAATCCACCCAGCGGAAAGGTGATGTTAGCTGCACATCTTAGCCCATCCAGTACGAGTGACAGCACGGGTGAGCCCAGGAGGGGCCCGGCCGCAGAGACGACATCTTGCCTGCGACCAGCTGTCCCTGGAGGAGGCAGGGGGATGGCCTGCTGGAGTGGCCTCTGTAGCTCCCACACACGCTGATCACCTAAGACCCATCAACAGGTTGAGCAAAGCAAGCCAGTGACCCTACCAAGAACTAATTTTACCCCATTCCCAGAAAATGATCCCCCAAAAGAAAAATAAAATTAAAAACAAAATTTAAATTTGGACTGTCCCTCACCTGATCAGAAGCAAGACCACAGCTTATACACCATTACAAAAGCCACACAGAGCCAAAGCCTCTCCACTGGGGACAGCTGCTCTCTGCACTTGTTTTTACTGTGGTAGAGCTCACGTCACACAACATTCACCATCGTGACCATGTCTTAACTGCACAGTCCAGTGGCACTGAGTACATTCACGCTGCCATGGAGCCATCTCCACCATCCATGTCTAGAACCTTCTCATCTTCCCAAACTGAAACCTGTGCCCACTAAACATTAACTCCTCATTCCCCTGCTCCATGCCCTGGTCACCCGCATTCTCCTTTCTGTGTCTAAGAATCTGATTACCTCTGTACTTTTATATAAAACTAAAGGTAAGTAAACTCTGAAAAAATTAGTCTGGCCACACTCTTGAAGGTCACAGGCCCAACAGAAGGCAACTGCTGACTTGTCATCCAGGTGCGCAATCTGGGTTCAACAATCTCAGTCTCCTTTATAACAGCCTCTCTCTGCAGAGCATCTCTATTCCAGAAAAAGCATATGAAGATTTCTACCTCCTTTATGTGTGAGGCAAACCCATGCCTGGCACATACATTTTGATTATTATTTCTCCTCAATTTAAGAATTTTCACACAGTCCACAACATTTGTAAATTTATGTAATGTTAAATGGAAAAAGTAGAATTCCAAATTACATCCCTAGGAAGATTACATCTGGAAAAATTTATGTATGTCTGTGGACTAAGAGCTGAAGGTCAGCATAAAATATAAAAATAGTTAAGGTCTAGGGGTGAGATTCTTGGCCACCTCTCTTTTTTATTGTTTGTACCATAGCAAAAATTTCAAAGAAATTACTGTAGAAAGTCGCCACAGAAGATAACTCGGCCCTTTAGTTATGCTATAGAATACAAGTTTTACATCCAGGCTCTAAACTGAAAATGTATTTTCTTAAAGTACTCGGTTCTTGCCACTGATTCTTCCTGCGTGAGCTAAATTTAGGAAACACGACTACAAATAACAACTTCCAAGAACTCTGTGGTCCTTGGTGGGGTGGGGAGGGGGTGGGAAGGTCAGAGTGGAGAGACAAGACTTAGCCTCTGGTTTGGTTTTGTGAGACAAAATGCAAATGAAGTCTCCAACACCTGGTAGCTTCTTTCAGGTTAGTCAGAAAACGACATCCATTTGACTGGTCAGATCAACAGATGAGGGCTCAAATGCTTTTTTTGTTCAAGGTATTTCAACGAAAGGCTAAAGTGGGTAGAGCCAGCACGGCGGGCTTCCTCAGGGCGCCTGGGTGGGCTCTGGGCAGCAGCGGGAGCTCGGCAGCTGTGTCGCAGTGTGCTCTCGCTCAGGCTGAGCCCTGGCTCATGCACACAGTTCTGACTCACGGAAACCAGGCCCATTTCAGCAGTGGCTGCGAACTGAGCCACCCTGCGGTTACTTAATGAAGGCTGATGCTAAACGACCACATCAAAAATTGCCATGAATGAAAACTGCTCCTGGGAAATCGTCAGGAGAAATCAGTAGCAGACGCCGCAGGAACATTTGACAGACAGCATCAATTCTCTGTACAGCATCACCTTTACAAAGTTAGGTTTTTAACTGGTTGTGTGCCTCAGCTGCTGTAAAGTGTTCGGCTGTTCCTCCCTGTCCCCAAAAGAAAGAAGTCCCGTCTTCAAAGTCCTTTAACCCCTGTCCATAACCGCCTCCCTGCTGCTGCCACTCCCAGCTCCCAAATCCAGGGACACTTGGGTGGCTTGAGGATTTCCCCAAATGTCCTGTATTTCCTGTCCCTCTTCCAAATGCCCAGGACGCCACCAGCACATGGGCACTAGCCAGGGCAACCCCAGCACAGAGGATTACAATTGCTTATGAGCACTCAGTATCCTAGAACCTTCCTCTCCTGGAAGCTTGTCTGTGGGTAGTTGCCATGGGAAGGACAAACGCATGGGAAGAGAGATGCGTGTTTAGGATTTAAACACATAACCACAATTCAACATGACCGCAGGCAACCAGGGCACCTCATCGCCACAGTGGCTGCCCATGTGGGCCAGCCAGGTGCAAGCGCCCTTCCATGGCCTGTGCCCTCCACCGTTACTGGACCACGTGCTGTCGATGGTCTTGGCAGTGCATGGTGAGCAGGAAAACTACAGCAGGAGAGGGCAATGCAAACACGCTCCGAGCACGGCCCATGCTTCAGACTTGGCCAGGCTCTTGCACGCATGTCTGCTCAGTCACTGAGGCCCCTCCCGGCCAGGCTCCTGTACGAATACCTGCCCAGTCACTGAGGTCCCTCCTAGCCAGCAGAAATGCTCAGGGTAGGCCAACTATGGCCTGTGTTTACTGGGGCACAGACGTGCCCGTTCATTCATGCATCGCCTGTGGCTCCTCAGCCACAGCAGAGAGAAGAGCAGCGGCGACAGAAATCCCCAAGGCCCACACACTTACTATGCTGGTGTGGCAGACCAGAGTGTGCAGAGGCCTGGTCTAGAAAGTCCTAGTTCACAGTTATTTTGATGATGCGAAGCTCATTTTGCACATCACGTTCTCCTTCTACATTTAAATGACATGGGATACGGCATACCATCTTCTTAGAATTGCAACATTCTTAATCATCGTTTGTGCTAGTTCTCCTACTCTGCTAGAGAGAGAGGGATTTCCCTCAAGTACAGGGCTTTTATAAACAAGGAAATTAGATGCAATATATGAAAAACATAAGTACAGTGCAGGATATACTAGGTACTCAATAAATAGTGGGCAGCAGATCTGTGCCAGTGGCTCTCCCTCGACAGCAGTCATGTCTGCTTGGTCACCAGCAAATGCAGCATCGCACAGAACAGATGACTCTCACCAGCTCCCCCGCCACCTGCCTGCTGTGCCTCCATGAGTGCACCTGCTGGAGCCAGCCTCACCCTCTCCAGCACATGATGGCCTCTTCCCAGGGAGGCACACAGCAACATTACTTGAGTGTCTTTTGCAGATGACTAGACCAATGCATTCTCAGACCCTCGCCCATGATGGAATGCTCAATTCACTGCAGGGCTGTGTGGATCGCCACCTGTCCTCAGGCTGTGATGTGTCTGCAGCTCTGAGGAAGCCCCCTCCAAACAGCATTCGCGATCGCCCCACCGAATGCCCCCAGACATGGTTTGTTTCAGGAATGAGGACAACACAGAGCCAAAGCACAGCTGCACTCAAGGGCTGGCCAGTCCTCATGCTCATGAAACGCAGAGACTGGATGTGGCAAAGGCCAGTGTGTAGGCCCCACAAGAAGGGACGTGGGAGCTCAGGCAAAAAGAAAGGCATGAGCCAGGAGGGTGCATAGAGGTCACGCGGAGCCCAGTCCCTCTCCTGCTTCCCCTCAGCACAAGAAGGGACATGGATCTCTCTGTGATGTGGACAAATGTGGACAGTTAGAGACCGTGCCTCAGTCTCATGCACACAGCAGGGCACGGAGGAGGGCATGCTCCCTGCTCTCTTCCAGCCCCGCTGGTCAGGGTCCAGGGCCTGCCTCTGAAGGGACAGCACTTCCCCATGCCCCCACCCCCATGCCGGCCTCTGCCAGCAGTCCACCAGGCTGTTTGTATCTTCACAGCTGCATCCTCTTGCACTGTGGCACAGACAGAAACCTCAGGCCACCTTGGTCAGAGCCTGTACAGGAAAGCACAAGGCAAGAGAGAGTCCCGGCCTCCCAGGAAGCCAGCAGACCCTTGCTGGGGTCAGCAGGACCTCAAGATGACCAGTCCAAGCCACTGAGATGTGATGCCACTGCTGCCGCAGGAGCAGAGGGAGTAGGTTTCATCAGAAAAGGTGGGAAACCTCAGTTTACAGGAAGAGTAAAAAAGAAAAGGACACTTAGAAACATTATTTCCACTTTGTTAGCTATGAGATTTTCTTTCTCCTTCAGGGCATTCCACAATGCAGTTTAAACTGACAGCCATTTAGAGCAGATCTGGAACTGCCTTCAGCTCGGGAGCCATGGGGCTGGTCTCCTGAACAAGGTATTTTATGAACAGGTAAATTCCACCGGCACTTGCTCCACTGCTGCTAGGCTCTGTCTCCTCTTCCCGAGGCCGGTGCAGCCTGAATTGATCTATGGACTACTCTGCTTAGGAAGAGCACCAAGACTAGGAGTCTCAAGCTGAGGTCTGGGCTCAGCTCTGCTCCTCGAGATGCCCCATCCCAGATGACAGGGAGGCCTGTGTCTCTGCAGCCATTCTAAGACAGCAAAAGCATGGGCCTGTGGCTGCCCCCCACATGTCCTCACCTCACTCAGCAGTGGTGGTGGTTCTTGCCAAAGGCACCAAGGGCCTTATAGATAAAAGTCTGAGAAGCAAACAAGGATGTCCCCAAGTTGGACCTCAAGAGACAGAGGCTCTAACTCAGATCTCAGATGTACCTACGTCCTTCACCGGCCAGTGCTGAAACCACCTATGGGTTGGCTAACCTGAATTGTCACCACACAGTTCATGTGCTTTCCCATCAGAAAAGACGGCAGGAGGTAGCTGGAGATGCCATGCTTGGGGATGAATGCTGCACCCTGACATCCGTACTAGCTGTGGTGATCAACTGAAGGGAGAGAGAGGATATCTCAATTCGATCCTAGGTCTGACACCATCCTCCGCCCCAGCGCACACACATGGGTCTCCAACACAACCCAGGGAGTCAGACCACGGAGAGGAACACACTTTCAAAAGCAGTATGGACACAAGTTGTTCACCTGGGCCACACCAAGGTGATGAAACCAGCTAGGTGCTATTGCTTCATTCTCAGAATTTTAAAATAAGGTTGGGTCACTTCCCTTGCAGGTGTGAGCACACATGAGGTCCACCTGCACCACCGACCAGGCAATGAATTATTAAGAGCTCCTGAAAACAGCAGATTTGCCTAAACCAGTCTTCAGTAAACCAGGCTGCATTTAAATCATCATTTTTCTTATGGCTAAAAACAACGAGGGTGCCCACAGAGCCCATTCACCCTGCTTTGGGTTGTAACCAACTGACTGTCTCTTAACTTCCCATTCCAACATTGCAGATGCAAAGGCCTTCCACCCACGGAGCCTGCAACTCGCAGAAGCCCCTGGGGAAGGCGTCTCCCCATCTACACAACCACGCTTGGGGCTCCCGCTCATCTGTCGGCCATACGCATGTGGTCCTGATCCAGAAACAGAGGCAACTTCCCCTCCGGGGATACTCTCCTTTGGTTGTTTCCACCAAACTACGCCACTCTCCCCTTTTAAACTCAACAAAATCTCACCCCCTAGTAAAGCTTTCCAGATTTGCTTTTCATGTCATGTGCTGTCCCGTTTCTGGTGCTCACACTACCTAAAACAGCCACACCCATGAGGGTCTTCTTGGGTTAGGGTCGATGACCAAGGAACTGCAGACGACCCTCAGCTTGGGGAGAAACCACATGCAGACTCTGCACTGGAGAGCACCCCGAGAGGCCCTGCAGGGAGCCAGGGCTGCGCTGCAGAGCTGAGACCAACCAGAACCCACACAGGGGTTAAAAGGAATAATAAAATGTACCTATCTCACAACACAGATGTGCGGACTGCTGAGATCGTGTGCTTACACATGTGACACTGTCCACCGTGGTCTCCTGGTCACCTGGGCTAGCATTTTTCAGGGATGGTTTTATTCAGCCCCAATGGCTTGGCAACATACATACACTGAGGGTGCTCAAACCCCCTCCTGAGTCCTGGGCCTGTCACCCAGCACTGAGCTCCACCCCTTCCATCCACACCAACCCACACCAGCCCCGCCCTCTGGAGTGCTTGCATCCACGGTGGCCCAGCTCTGTCCCTCCAGCCCGTCCACTGTCACTCAGACAGGCCTGGCTCCTCCCTGCCCCACCCCCCACACCTGTTCATTCCACCTGAGAAACGACTTTCTGTCTACGTTTACAAGCTATTCCTGCCTCGTTCACGTGCTTGCCCTCGTACCTGGTTACCTTGCGTCTTTCTCTTCCCACTTCCTCTGCTCTGACAGAGCTATCTCTGTGCCACTTTTCTCTGGCTCAGGCTCACTCGAGTATCTCCCCCCCTCCTTTCATTTCCAACCTTGCCATGTCACTTTGTGGGACATTTTAAAAGCAAACGTGACTCTTCCACTTCTAGAAAGAACCCCACTCCCCAGCATTCCAGATCCAAGCCTCTTTACTCCTAACCAGGATCACCACAAGAGCTTCCCAAGGGTCTCCAGAGCACCAGCTCCCTCACTCCATCCCAGCCCCGAGGCAACACCCTGGAAGAGAAGTTTGACCGTGTCACTGACTTTACTCATACGTCTGTGCAGGTTCTCTGCTTCCCACAAGATAACCCTCAGACTGCTCAGCTTACCTAACTTGCTCCGAGCTTGCTTCTCCGGCAGGGCCACCCTGCAGACCTGCGAATGCCAGGACACACCCTGTCTCCGCATGCCCATGCCTTTGCATGTGTGGCCCCCTCTACTGGAATCCCACTCTCAACTCCACCTGTCTTTTCTCACCATCACTACCTAGCAAACCTCTTGTTATAATTTAGGACCACACCAAAGCATCCCCTCTTTGGTGAAGCCTTGCTGGCTGCCCCGGCAGGGTTGGCCGTTTCCTCCCGGGTGCCCCGGGGACTCATGCCTGGGGAGCACTTGCAGCTCTGTGCTGCTGTAAGGATTTACAAGCCTGTCTCTCCTTAATGCTGGGCCCCATCTTACCTCTCTTTGTATTTTATCCCCAGTCCCTACTACAGGGTAGGTGCTCAATAAATGTGTGCTGAATCCAGCAGAATAACTTCCAATTTGGCCAAAAGGAGAGCTGAAGACAGTACACCCTACCCACTGCACCGACCACGCTGTGCCCTCTACCATCAGGTAAGCCCCCTCTGGCCTCTCCTGTGGTTGCAGGCCTCACTTCCCCTTCCTGACCCACCCTAAAGAGCTGGTCCTACTGGAGACACACTCTTTTCCCCACCTCTCCACTGAGTCAGACACACTAGTCCTCGAGGCTGCCTCGACAGCCCTCTCTCTACGAAGTACCCCCAAATCCCCCAGCCATGGCATGCAGACCACACATGCAGTGACAGAGCCCTTGCCACCTGTGCACACGCTTCAGCTCCTACAGTCTGTCTAGGTGCAGCATGTCCACGCATGCAACATGCAGAGGAAAGAGTGTGCTACGTCTTCTCCAAGACCTTGGCTTGCAGATCCTGGCAGATCTTGCTGCTCGCATATACCCCACCAAGGACTGGAGAGGCAAACCTGGCAAGCCCCCTCCACATGCAGAGGAGTCAGGAGAAGAGGGCAAAAGTGGGCGTGGCAGGAAATGCTCACAAAATTGGAACTTGAAGGAAAAATCTAGGAAGTGTCCTGCAAACATCTTCAGTTATACGGAGAGGCTGGTCGCTGAGAACAAGCACTGAAAATAAGGTCCGAGGCTGAATGAAGTTCAGGTGCCTCTAGAAAGCCAGACCAAACAAAGGTTAACAGAGCTCTTTCATTGAGAGTTAAAAAGCACCATTTCCTCCTTGGAATCCACTGAGTCCTGGAGGATGTCAGGCCCTTCTTGATCACTCGTGCTGGATTCTCCTTACAGAGCTGCATTTGCAGGTGGGCCTGGGGCAGCAGGGCCAGCAGCAGAGGGAGTGAGGCTCACACACCAGGTTGCCCACACAGGGAACTCAGCACAGCCTGATTTGAGAAGGAGCGATTACTAGACAGTTTTCGATACCTACCATAATCATTTCTATTTGAGTCATATCTATTTAAGTCTGGGGTTGGCTTCAAACAAATTTGCCTCAATACATGAAAGCGGCTGCAAGCCTTTGGTGGAGTAGGTACACTGCACTGATTCTCAGGTGGCATCAGAGACATTTTCCTAGAGAGGTCAAACAACTGTCGGCCTGAAAACCATTCCAGGTCAAACAGTGACTAGATTTCAAAGGCCCTGGACCTCATCAGCAACTCGACAGTGTATGGTATTGCAATTCCAGTAATGGAAACGAGCCACACTAGAAACAATGGCCAATCCAAATAGGAAGCCTTGCTCAGTGCTTCAAGCTGCATCACAGGGGATCTGTGAATCCTCAAAAAAAGGCACAAGCTCATCTTTGTGTCCACTGAGTCAAGTAGAAGTACAGCACACTGACACTGAAAATGGAGTCTACACCATCAAGGACGTATCCCGGTTACCCTCTCTCTTTGAAGATTAGAATGACTGGAATGGAGTGGATGACATGCTGCTTTGTACCTGGTGACCACAGACAACAGGGATCTAGCATGTGTGATTTCATGCATCATCATGAGCCCAGGGGACAAGCTGTTCCAAACACTGGCCCCTTTCCAGCCAAGCCTGAACATTCAGATGCAACCTACCTGCCCAGAGTGCGGCCCCACCTGCTTCCCTCCCTTCCCTCCCTCTCTCCATTCAAAGAGATATGTGGGAATATTCTCATTGTAACAAATAGGTTCAAGGAATAAAAAAAAAAAGAAAACAGAGATAAAAGTGGAAATCATCCTTCCCACCCTATCCTCCCATCCTACTCCTCTCTTCCAGAGAATAACTATTCTCAGGAGTCTGGTGTGATCTTTTCAAATCCCTATCTGTGCATTTACATATATATAAATGTATATATGTGTGTGTGCATATATACACACATAGATGTATACACATGTACGCACATACATGTACGTATATATACAGTAATGCATCACTGATTTTAAATTTTACATAAATGAGATCATATCATGGATATTATTCTGCAACTTGCTTCTTTTTCTTAATAATGAACTTTTCCCTGTGAACACATAGAAATCTTCTTTTTGAATTGCTGTCAAGTATTTCTTAATACGAGTGAACCATGACTGACCACCACCTTTCTCCTGAATGTGCAGGTTGGCTCCAGTATTTTGCCACTTACAGAGTTACCAGGAACATCCATCTACCTTTGCATGTATGAGACATGTGGCTTTCAGGGTTTATTCTCCTTGTGCCAGGAGAAATGTAGCCTATAGCTTTTGTGACCTGCAGGTCTTGGACAGAATGGGTCCCTGAGTCCTGAGAGCTAAGGACTGATGTGGTCACCAGGTGGCAAGGCAGAGCTGGAGAGCAAGACCACAGGCAATGAGGTTCTCTCAGCTTCTCATGACTTGACCATAAGTTCCATGAATTCTGAGACAATACCTCTACCAGCTCTGTGCCCCGCCTTGGACATGGGGCCCTGACCATGGCAAATCCTGTTTTAAGTGATTATTCACCATCTGTGTCTTAGATGCACAGCCCTTCTTGTGGGACCAAGCTTCTAATATCAACCAAAGGTAGCTGAAGTCACAGAAGCTTCACAGGGGATTCTTGGTCATAATAACTTAGAGGTACTTCTGGAGCCACAGCAGCTTTGCACACAGGACATCCACATGCCAGTGCTCAGTGCACAGACAGCCCACATGAGTGCGGCTGCTCTGCCCTAACCAATCCTCTGGCCTCACATGTTACTCATGATCCGCTAATCACTGTTGACACAGCTCTGTTTTCACACTCAATGAGCCATAAGTGACGAAGGACATGATTTCTCATTCTGGAATGGAGCTGAACATGCATGCTCTCTGCTCCTCAGTGGGCGTCTGCAGAGCGGCCCCACATGCCAGACAGAAGGTGAGTGCTATGGGGACCAAAGGAGTCACGACATGACATCTGCAGGCAGTCCAGGGCCTGACACAGGCCATGGAGACAGACCATCCAGCAGAGATTAAATGTACTGTCATTTTATACAGTACAGAAGCTGACACAGAGCATACATAACTCATGGCCCAACCAAGAGTACAAACTACAGATAGCACAGGAAAAGGGAAGCAGCCCTGAGCTGGGAGGGTGCTGGGAGTGTCCCTCTGAGAGGAAGGAGAGCGGGGCTGAGCCCTGAGAGGGGACATGGGTGGGAGAGGGTGGGAGAAGGTGGGAGAGGGTGAGAGAGGTTGGGAAAAAAGGAGAGAGAACAGAAGACCACTTTCCTCCACGTCAAATACCACTTAATGTCCTGGTTCAGGTTTGCTTTATACTTGGAAAGCCAATAAAACTTTTGTTCAAGAGAAATGGTGTGGGTCCACAGGGGACTCGTAGCAGGGACCACGGTCCTCCAGGAGCCCTTCCATCTCTGGGCTACTCAGCCGTTGGGCACAGACCAGCACAAAAGGACAGGAGAGCCCACACAGACTGGCATGTCACCATGGTGAGCGCTTCCTCATGAAGAAACAGGTGACTGAAGGCCGAGGTGTACCAGGAGCAGGAGCGAGGCCAGCCACACACAGAACTAACAGAAGTAACTTCTGGGCACAGACGCCTCAACCAACGTCTTTAGTGTCAAAGGAAATATAAAACAGAAAACATAAAATAAATGGTTCAAAATATATAAAACAGAAAACTTAAATGGTTCAAAATATAAAACCCACACTTAAAATAGAAAATATCTAAGCCAAACTCTAGTTTATATAATCCACCTGGTACACATACAATACCCTGGTTTGCATAAATGTGTATAAATTATTTTTTTTCACTACAAAATCCTACAATATGCATCATTTACAAATTAAAATTCTTTGTCATCAGCCTAGTGAAGGGATAAGAATACTTTTTAAAGCATTTTTGTTAGTAGTGAAAAATAGCTTTATTTCCTGCAGGTGTTCTGGTTAAATACACAGAATGAAAAATGAAACAAACTCTGAAATTTTACATTAGAAAGACAGAGTTTTGTTTCTTTTTTCAGGGCAAGAGAGAAACCTTCCATTGCTCAATATTACTTCCTCAGCACCTACAAATATCAGGCTTCTGATTTGAGAAATCACTGTTTTCGAGATAGGAGATTTCATTCCTAGCAAACTTGGACTGATCAGGAGGCGCTGGAGACACCCCCTTACTCTGTCCCCCCAAATTAGGAAACACTTTTGAGCAAATGCAAGCGACTCCCTGATTTAAGTCCTTAGCATGGAAACAGACAAAGGAGGTTTTTCTCTTTTCCCCTTAAACATTGCGATCACAGGCCTAGGCTTACTTTCCATTTGAACGCACACAGCAGTGACTGCTTTCTCTTAATGTACTGATATGCGCTCCAAAGTTTTGTTACCAAAATAAAGTCCCAGTAGGGCTATGCTGGCAGGAAGACCCTTGCCTCCACATGTGAGACCTCGGGCTCCAACCCTGGCTCTGCCACTTGCTGCAAGGACTGAGCATGTTGCCAGCCAGTTACACCACGAAGTCACCAGGGCAATGCCGTTCACCTGGCCAGATAACAGATTGTGGCGTGCAGTCTGGGCCACACCAGAGGAAGTCGTGTCCTGGTGCTTTCTACTGGCCTTCTACTGGCTGGAACATCAGGGACCAGATTTTCTGAATTTCCAGTCCTCACCAAAGGCCCAAATACCTTGTCACTTCAAATGCCTCCAGATTGATGCAGCAGAAGGGGCACCTCGCTCTCTGGTCTTCCACAGACTCTGTTCCTCTTTGAGTTGTCTCCTGCCCTGAGCCACAGCTCTTTTCTCTCCAGACTGTAAGGCTCATTAATATTTACAAAATAGCCATAATACATATCTTGTTTGTACACTAAGGGCTCCGCCAAGGCATATATAGAGATAAGTTCACTCCTGTTCTCTCCAACAGGTGCCCCAGGCCTGGCACACAGTAGCAGCTAAAGAAACCCATCAGTCATGAGCTCCCTGTCTTCAAGGGGAAGAGCTATCTGGAAAGGGACAGGACATGCAAAAGGGGCATTTATAGCAAACAAACCAAAACAAAAATCTTGCTGACTAAAATAAAGAAGAATAAAGCTCTGTGCTAGTGATGGTATGGGGACACAGGCACTGTCACACTGCTGGTAAGCACTGTAAAAACGGTACAACCCTTTCCGAAACTGATCTGGTGATATCTACAAATATTGCTAATGATATCAGAAGCATCAGTCATGCTAGGAGAGGACTGAGGCAGCGAGGCATGCTGGGAAAATCTCTGGCCTGGGACAGAAGACCTGGCTTCCTGTCGAGATACCCAGACCTGCTGTGGGACCCTGGGCAAGTCCCCCCTAGTCTCCCAGCTTTGGGTTTTTTGTCCACACAATGATAGAGTTGGGCTTGAAGAACTCTAGGACCCCATTCAGCTGGGATTTCTATGTCAGATAGCAGTAAGCCAGAAACGGAGTCCATCTCTTCAGAATCCCAGATGTGAGTTTAGGGCTGACTCTAGTGAGTTTGAAGATCCCCAAGTCTCTACAACATTTCTGAGAGTCTCCATTCTGGAAGATCTACTCCTCAGATACTCTTCTGAGGAGACAGTAATTGGAGTCTCAGGACTCTTTCCCTTGGCTGACTACTTCATCCATGTTCCAGAGGATAAACAAATCTCGTCTCACGCACCAAAGGAGCGTCAGAGATCACCCGGCTCTGCTCGACAACCAGAGGTGCAGCCACCACTCTGGGGCCTGGGAAAAGCACCTTCCACTTTTCTCCTGCAGTCGGGCTGCTAGGAAAGTACAAGACCCTGCAGACACTAGTTTGGGAACTCCCCCTGCCCCAGTAATTACCCAAATAATGAAGAGTCAGATCTAATTCAACTAAAATTAATCAAGTCACAAGTTCCTTAATTCTTTCCCAAGTAAAATCAATAAATTCATGACTAAAGATGTCTTCGTCAGAACTTTCCTGGTGGGTGCACTTTTCAGCAGTGTCCTCGGTCAGGAATTGTGACAGGTTACAGATTACTACATCCAGAGTGGATGTAACAGGTACAGAAACTGTACAACCTTCCATTCTGTCTATCACAGGCTCTCACAAGACAAGCAAAGCAATATCGGAAGCTAACGATATGTTCAAAGGCAGCCTTGGCTGCCAGAGGTGTGTCTCCGCCACACCGGCCACCAGAGCTCGGTGCTGTGCGAGCGTCTCTCTGAACAACTGTTCATTCGTGAGGCTTGCTGCACTCCCCTTTCCAGGGGCCCCCTTATCTGAACTCCTATGGTCTGTGTTCCACAGAGCATAGTTCCATGGGGTCTCAGCACAGAACCCATGTTCTAACCTCTATTCTAGAAACCACGTTCAACAATATGACAACCCTCCATCACGTTGCCTCCATCATCATAAAAGCGGATCGAAAGAGTCTAAAAGCCCTTGATAAATGATACTAAGTGCTCAAGTGCATTACAACCCATTGAGATGTTTGTTGGAAACGACCCAAAGATGTATTCACAGTGCCATGTCCAACGCAGGCTTTGTGGCAGCAGGGCTCTCAGAACTCCCATGTGGATGGAGTAGGGCCCAAATCCTTCAATTTTAGACAGTCCCCACCTCCCCACTTCCCACCCAGCCCCAGATTAGGGCTGCCCAGAGTAAGTCAGGGGTCATGTGATAAGCACTCCTGGTGCTCAGGATCACAGAAGAAGAAGGGGCCCCAGCTCTCTCCTCGCCCGCCCTTGCTCCTGCCCCCCACCAGGTGGGCACCAGCTCACTACATTTGCTGAACCCTGCACACAGCTGCCCCTCTCACCTTCTTCCAAGGACCAGGGCCAGCATAACATGGAGCTGCTAAAGAGTAAGATCTGTCTGTTAATTCCCTACCGACTCCAGACATAATTTCCCTGACTCATCTCAGGCTGGGTGAGGTCATGACTCCTGGAACTGGACTTGAAATTTAAGACAGAAGACTACGCCTCGGGCAGACACCAAACACAGATCTGAAACTTCTGTGACTCCAGGACTTCTCGTGTGCACAGCAGTTCAGACGATTCTGGCGTCTCGGTTTTCTCTACTCATGCAAAGTACAGAGGCTGGTGTTTTAATTTTTTTTTTTTTAAATAAGAATGTATTCATTACTGAATATTCACAAGTACTTGTGAAGTTAGAAATGAATAAAATGATAAGGAGGCAATGCTAAACTACATGACGCTGTGAAATGGTATAGCCCGTACTCATATGAACCACGTGGAAGAATTATTATCAAGCCGAGGTAATAACGGTGCCCAAAGACCGCAACAGGATATTTCCAAATGAAAGCCTTTCCTGTGAAGAAAAGGGGCAGAACTTTTTTTTCAAGGCAAAATTTGTCCTTATCGGCTGCGGTATCCAGGAATAGAAAGGGATATGTGGTATATCGTTGATGAGGGGCATGGTTTGCCCACCGCTCTGAGGCTGGTGCCGCAGTGGTCTCCTTGCGCCTGGGCTCCAATCCCGGCCCTACTCGCCAGCCTGTGGCTTCCCGTGTAGGTGGGACAGGTGAGGCCTGGAGCTCTCCTCTGCCTACACTCCAAGATCTTGTATCTAAACAGACGTTCCAGTGTAAAGGGGTTTAAGGGCCATATTCATGCATGACAATGTGTTCCATTAAATGGAGCATAAAGTAGCCAGGCAGCCCGGAGCGTGAGGGTGGGAAGGACATCGTTGTGATTAATTAAAATTAAGGAAACCTCAAGCCTCATCTTAAAAAATCTTAAAAGGAAGTCAATCATGACCAGTTTGCAGTTTAATTTACCATCTTGGCCATAGCTTGGTTATATATATATATATATATTTTTTTTGTCTTTTTTGTCTTTTTCCGTGTCCAGCAACGGATCGCAACCCTCAGTGTTGCGCCCGTACCGGACCGGGGACCGGCAACGGGATTGCAACCCTCGGTGCTGCTCCCGTGCCTCGCTCA
>NW_007728850.1:27265-44297 GCF_000696425.1 Galeopterus variegatus | reverse complement strand
GGGATCGCAACCCTCAGTGTTGCGCCCGTACCGGACCGGGGACCGGCAACGGGATCGCAACCCTCGGTGTTGCTCCCGTGCCTCGCTCAGCCAGTGAGCGGGAACCGGTCCGTATGTGGGATCCGAACCCTCGGGTGGGAGCGCTGCTGTGCTTCCCAAGCGGCGCACTATCCAGTGCGCCACCGGGCGAGCCCAGCTTGGTTATATTTTAAAAACAAACTGTTGTTGACAGATTTTAAAAAAGGAGTAGCTATTTTCAAAGGAACAGTTAGGCTCCAAAAACTGTTCGGCTGTTGCTGCTGTTGTTTCTTCCAATAAAATCATGCTGCAACCCAGATCACAGCACCTCAGCAGAACACCGTGAGTGGGAACAACAGAAGGGGGTACAAGCTCACGGATCTGAAGAAGTAAACCGAGGTCTTGCACATCACCTCACACATCGTTCGTTACTCTACATCCTCATGTGTTTTAGTTTGCTTTATACTAAAAAAACTGGCTGCTCTGATGTAAAGAAAATAGATAAATTTAAAATAAAAAAAATTACCTAGTCTTGCATAATATGAATTTAAATAAAAACAGCTTGAACCAGGATTATTTCTTTCAGAACAAGTCACCCCTCCCTTTCCAACACCCCACCCTAAAATAGAAAAACACGTCTGCATCACAACCACACATGCATCATTTCTAAAAAGAGGTACCTTGGGCTCTGTCGAGGCTAATAAGCAAAAATAGATTTTACTCCTGGCCAACAGCTCAGACCGCCCATCAGCATAAAATTGAAGATGTTTTTGGAATTGGTGCACAAGCAGACACACCCTGTTTACCCCAAAGACTTAAAACACAACAGCTTCTATACCAATAGTCTCCCTATCAGAGCAGCCCTGGAGAATCTCCAGGGACAATTTATCTTCCGATGTTTTTCACTCCTGAATGCAAATGTAGATAGATGAGCTTAAATGGAAAAAATCAGAAAATGAGCAGCCTGAATGCTTTTGGATTCAAAAACCAGAAATAATTTTTAGAGGAATGAAAATGGGTTTTAAATGTCTTTAAAGTCCCAAGGGAAATGCAGCATCAGCTTATTCTTTGACATCTAGCCAAGAAAGTCATGCTGGCAATGCAGCATGTTATGATCAGAAAAAGAACACACCCTCCACCTGCCACAGACAGGCATTGACAGAAACACAACCCAAGTGCAAAGTTAACTTCACCAGCCATCATGGGAGCACACCAGTGTCACAGAGAACGCGTTCTCTTCAAAAATGTCACGTGCACCCCCACGGGATACAAATGAGACATGCACACGTGTGGACACACCACACCCTCTCTTACCTCCAACAAAGGCCGGGCACTATCGTGGACAGACAGGATATGTGTTACCTTGTTCTTGCTCAACTGTTCTGCATCTCTCGCATCTGTCACAGAAGAAAGGGGATGGAGGGACATTTTAATATTCTCTACAAGTTAATTACTCCTAAAGTCTAGCAAAACAAAAACAAAAACAAAAAACCACAAAATGACTTGCATATTTTTTTCTCGAAACTTCATAATTGACCATACGTAGAATTATCTAGAACTAGGGAATTTAGGGCTATTGCTTTTTATGTATTTTGCCTAAGTTTATTCCTGATTGGCAAATCTTTTGATCCAAGGTATTAATCTAAAACCTGAAATGTACTTAGATGAATAAACATTGTAATCATGATGGTTGCTGTTCAAAGAAAATGAACTTACGAAGTTATTCTGTAGTCTGCAGTCAGCGTTTGTAAGCTACAGACACTTAGGCCAGTCTTTTACATAAGACATGTAACAATAAGGATGTTTAAAATATTAAAAACCTCAATGACCTCTTAATGATTAGTAATCTAAGTTACAACTGAATATAAGAGACTAACTTACTATATAAGATATAAGAACCTGCCAGGTATTTCTTTACCCTGATGTCAAAAGCAGGGACAGGCATAGATTCATACAGGACTGTGGTTTACAGAGTCTATATTCAGTTTAGGGCAAAAGTAAAAAACTGAACATTTTCTGGAAATTCCAAACAGAATTGCCCATCAGTTATCAGCTGCTATTAGTTTATCTGCATAGGAAACTAAGGAGATACCAAAATTGTACTCCCTTCCAGCACTCCTTCCTATAGAAAGAAGACCAAGTGACATGATCCCCTGAATTGGGACCCTTCTGCTAATGTACAGAACAGTGGTTCAGCAAGAAATGAGGAGATCAGCTTCCCTAGGCCCCTGTCGTGGCCTGGCCAAGCTTTTCAAAATGATTCAGGGTAAAATGGACTAAAAGGTAAGTGCTTAACCATCATGTTCCTGGAGAATATTTAATGGCATGGGAAATTACTCAGGATATAATGTTAAGCAGGTAAAAAAAGCAGGTACCAAACTACATGAACGTGTCAGGGTGGGAGGGATGGTATAAAGACTTAGCCCCTAATGAAACCATGAAATTATGAGTGTTATTTTTCTTGTCTTTATGAATTTTTTTTTTCTTTTTTTGGTGTGCATTCTACATCAGTGTGTCTAAAATTTCAACATAACTGTGAATCATCTGGGAGGCGAGTTAGAAAGGCAGACGCCCGGGCTCCGTCCCATGTAGCGATGGGTCTGCTGCCAAGCTGAGGACCTGTGCTTCCAACAAGCCTCAACGATGGAGCAGAAATTAACACACATTATTCTAAACATTCAGCAATGTCAGGAAAAAGTCTTTAAAAGTAATAACATGATATTGGTTTAGGTGAAGACTCTCCCCATCGCTCCAGCCATCTCAAGCGTCAGACTGCCACGTGCACGACCGCTGGCCGCCTCACTCCAGCTCAGTGCCAACGCCCCCCAAAGCTGAGGTATCATGAGACTAGCTCTGAATTGGGCTGGGATAGAACTGTTTAGGAACCCACACGGAGCCAGCCCCCACATCACAGCAAAATGTGATTTTTCAGTCACCGCCAGTACGTGTGTTTTAGACAAGAAGAGACACAAGATGAAGCTGGAGCCTCCGGAGCTCGTGGACAACCCTTGGAGGCTGCAGGCGCTCAGGAGGCACGCAGCCGCAGGGTCCCCTCCTGGGTCCCTCTAGGTTCTGACTGTGCCTAGCATCTGGATTTTAACAATCAATATTTGTTTAATGTACTTTTTTCTTTTGACAACAGCTTGATTGAGTTATAATTCACATACTATAAAATTCATCCTTTTAAAGTAAAATTCAATGGTTTTTAGTACATTCACAGAGTTATGCAACCACCACCACAACCTAACTTTAGAATATTTGTGTCACCCCATAAATAAACTTTTCTAACACAGATTAAGATTTTTATAAAGTGGTTTGGGAATAGGATTATACATTTGTGAATACAGAAGACCACTCGATACCACAAATGAGCCAACTGACTACTGGACACCAAAAAGGGAGGCAACCCTCAGCTGATGCCCTTCTCCTGCTTGCACGTTCTGTTTAGCACATCTTCTCCCAGGCAGCATGGGCTCTGTCTGCTGGCCTGGGTGATGACACTGGACTTTCATTCTCACTGGCTGTAGATGACAGATGGCTCTGGAGGACGACCTTGGACCACCTCCTAGCTGTGAGCACAGCTGTGAGACCCGACATGGGGCATCACCTGGCTAACGCGCAAGTATCAGACCAGCTCTTCCTGAGCACAGAATCTCAGAGGCAGAACTCAGCTCTTTGGTACTGAATGTGGGGCCCACCAGCTGGCCACATGGCATCACCTGGAGCATGTTGGAAATGCAGATTCCAGGCCTACCTGGACCTATCTGATCAGAACCTGCACATTGATAAGAACCCCAGAAGGTCACATGCACCCTACACACCCACTAAGCCCAGGAGGGCCTGGAGAAAGTGACCTTTGACCTGGTCCCAAGGGCCCCTTCCCCACTGTGGTGTGTTAATGCTATTTCTAAGCCAGAAAACCACTCATAGCCACTTTCAATCACAAAAGCAACAAGTCAGTATTAATAAAAGCAATAGGAGAATTACAAGTTAGAATTCACATGGGAAAAAAAGTAGAGAGACATAGGCTGACCTATTAAGCATGCTCACCTCAGGATGTGGGACTGTAGCAAATCTCACTCTCTTTAACATATTTCTACCATGTTTGGACTTTTTTTTTAAAATGATGAGCCCACATTGCTTTTGTAATCAGGAAAAATAAAGTAAAAACATACTGTTCACAAAATTCAATGTAAACACAACAATAAGTGAAGTGAACAGTCAATGCCTCAGTGGTGAAAATTGTTAGCTATGTTTTTCCCTCCCTCTGCCAGCGTCTGCCCTGGACCCTGCACTCTTGCCCACTCCTGCCACCTGCCTCTGTTTACCCCAGAGGCCTCATGTGCCTTCAGAAGAAACAAATGACTCCTCCACAAAGTGAGCCCCCAAATAGAAACGCCTACCTGTTCCTTCCCCTCCAGGTTGTTCACTCTGTCCATGGCCCAGAGGAAGGACCTCTGTGGCGCTGGAAAGACCTTGCTGAGGCAGAGGTGGCTTCACTGGAAGATGCTGTCCTCAGAGGGCAAAGTGGCAGCCACATGCCTCCCTAGGAGGCAGATTAGCACTCTAATTCTTACGCTGATATAGAAGATGAGCAGGGTAGCCAGCCCGAGGGGTGGGGGTGCCGGAGCGGCCATGGGAAATGAGCTAGTCTGGCAAAAGACAAGCAGCAGTGCCTCTGAAGAATATTAACAGAAAAATGTTGGAGCAAGCTCTAGACATTGGCACCACCAGCACGAACTCTCTGGAAGAAGGGATGCCTGGTAGGAAGGAACATCTTCGGCAGTGCCTTTCAGAGCACCCGCCACACTGACTCAGGGACTCCGAGCATGGACTGTCTTAAGGGACTGTGCCGCTGCCTCTGCTGTGCCCACACCCCACGCCTCATCCTGAGTCATTGCCCAAACAACGTCTGCCCCCCAGGCGGAGAACGTGCTGACGCTGGGCTAGAGACTCCCATCTGTTTTGCAGCTCTCCTTCCCAACTGAGAAATTAACTTGATGTCTCGAGTTATAAATTAGTTGTCGGTGGGCTCAGCCTCTAAGTGGATCCATTTCTAACCTGGGGACCGAAAAGGGTCAGGATTTGCCTGTTCCCTTCTGGACTCTGACACTTCCTGGTGCTGACCTCGGGCAAGCCTCTCTGTGCCCAACTTTTGTCCCCTATAAAGGGGAACAATGGTAAGGGTACCCACTTCAAAGGGCTGCTGTGAGGCCTAAATGGCATAAAACTCTTAGGACAGCGCCTGGCATGCAGCAAATGTGTGGTCGTCATTATCACCATTAATATCAGGACAACATTAAGTCCCAAGGCTATGGTATGAGCCTCAATATGCGTCACCTCTGAAGGTTTTCAAATCCACACTTCCTGCAAAACACTCGAACCCAGCTCTCCTCCACCTGCGCATCGCTCAGCACCTGGCTCTCCTGGGCTAAGCGGACAGCAGACCCCCTCAAGCTTACCTTATCTGCATAATGTCCGTCTCATGGCAGACACAGATCAGAAGCCCTCAGGCCTTGTCCCTGTGCACAACCCCTGGACACGCATAGTCCTGCGCGTGTTCCCAGTCTTCTAAATGATTGTGGACGTCTTCAAACCATGAGGCTTCCTCTGTCCACTGAGATCCACTCTTGCCTGTGCCGAGATGTGAGAAGCAATGAACCCCACCCTCCGGCCCAGAGAGGAGCTGCTCTTTCTCCCTTCCGCCTTCCCTCCCGGCAAGCACCAGGTGGAGCCAGCTGCTGGCTACTGGCACCTCCACCGAGGGGCTCTCCTCAAAGCCACAGAGACCAGGCTCCAGAAGCTGAGTCTGTCCGTGGCTTTTCTCTAGGTGAAGAAAAAATCACCAGGTGTTGGAAAACTGTTTGTGATTCATCGCAAAGTTAGGAAGAAAAAGAAAGGAAGTTGCAGAGTGATGTGTAAGGGATCCCAGTGGAAGGATGAAGAGGGGAGGGAGAGAGAGAGAAGAGGGGAGGAAGGGATGGGAGGGGAGTGTGGAGCTGGGAAAAGAGAAGAGAGTGACTGATTTCCCTGTGTGCATCTCTGCCCTGGCTGTTGTGTTACATTAGGCATGTAGTATCACCTGCAGTTGGAAAGAAGAAGGATAAATGACTCAATGAGAAGCCACGCTAAGTTCAGATGGCAGCTGGATTCACCCTTGCTAACTAATGTAGTGCAGCCACCTGCTGCAGATCTGGCAAGGTGTCAGTGCCTTATAAGCAGCTGTTGTGCTTGCAGACCACCCACAGTGAGTGTATGCCAACGGTGCCAGGCACTGAGCCCACTAAGTGCAGCCCCTGAGGCCCACTGTGCATGCCCAGAGTGGAGCTCGCCTGAGGGCACATGACTGCCCTTGGGCAGAGGGCTCGCTGTGATTCCAGGCAGGCCATCAGACAGCTTCTTTGCTTCTGCATGCCCCTTCCTGTTCTGTACCTGTCGCCAGACTCTGAACACCTGAGGACAAGGACACTTGTTGACATCCCAGCACATGGTGCACTCCCAACCAGCATGTGAAACGAGTGAATTTGCAGCACTGTAGAGACACTATGCTTCCTTTCCTTCAGCTTCTTGCCGGCTCACTGCACTATCATTCCTTTGCTCTAGGTAAGCCTTGCACCTGGTAAATGCTTAATAAATGTCTGGTGAATTAATGAGTAAATAAAACACACCCACAGACTAACATCAGACTGACCGAGGTAATGAGAACACATCAGCCATCTGAACAAGGACAGGCTGTGGCTGCTGAGGACACTCTAACAGGTGAAACTAGAAAAGAAGAACCCAGGAACTGTATAGATTTTAGTATAAAATGAGTCTTAAATATTTCCTTTAAGCTATGCATGCGTGTCCTTCTGAAGGAAGATGACCTTCTGTAAGGCTAAAACTCTCATACACTGTTGGCAGAAGTATTAAATTTGCTCAATATTTACAAAAATTTTAAATTTGCAAACACTTTCACCTAGCAATTCTACTTCTAAGAACTTATCTTAAACTCTGTTTTCAAACATAAAGACACCCCCCCATGAAAGCAGTTAATAATAACTCACTAAATAACTCTATAAAGATATTTGTCCAGTTGATGTATCCCAGGCCACTTGCCCTATTACAAAGAACTTACTGCTTTTTCAGAACTCCAAAAAGCTGACTAATTTTGGAACTCCAATACTATTTTTAACATATCCTAGTAGCAATTAGCAGCTGTCCGCTCCCTGTGCTCAATTCTCTTTGAGGCCAATTAGCAGCACTAGGAGCCTACCAGAGGGATGAAAGGGACATAAACACTATGCAGAGAAATGATAAAGGATATCATTTGAGCCTGAGCTCACAAAGTCAAGCAACAGCCAGCAGACAGACAGGAGAGTGTCAGGACTCCGCCCACATTCTTGCTTGCTGGGAGAGGGAGAAGCCTCCGATGCGATGAGGAGGTTCAGATCTGTCCAACCCAGCACGGGTGGGGACTCGTTGTTGCGGGTTTCCTAGGTCCGTGCCCTCCTATAAGTCACCTCATCTCAGTGCCACAGAACCAGTGCTTTCACTTACACAAACTCAGACAGCCACACGCCCCTCCCTAGAAACCCAGAAGCCTGATGACCACCATGTGGATAAGCGAAAATAAAGTCAATAGCTGACAGCAAATCAGTAAATACTGAAAATCAGCCAGCAGATGTGTGAGAAGTCAACGCAAGGTGACAACAATCTGCCAGAGATGAAATTGACACTCCTGTTTCCCAGGTGATTTAAAAAAATGCGCTTCTGAAAATTCATTAACAATAACTGGAAAACCAAGTGGCAACGGATTATAAATAAGTCACATGGCTGATAAATGTGCCTGCTGTCCACCATCTTTTGATGATAATGCCCTGCCAGCACGGAGAGTTGAGAGGAGGACCCGAGGTGGAGGCAGCGCTGGTGAGGGGTCTGCACTAGGCTGAGGGCCTGAGCAAAGTGAGCCTACTCCTTGCCTGTCAATCATGCGAGAGAAGTCTAAAGCTGATCTTTTAAAAAATGAACTCATCTTTGGTAGAAACAACCCAAATGCACAATGGACAGATGAAAGGAAAACAAAACGTGGTATATTCACAGAAGGGAATATTATTCAGCCTTAACAAGAAAGGAAATTCTAACACGTGCTATAGCATGGATGTCACTTGAAGACCTTATGCTCAGTGAAACAAGCCAGTCACAGAAGGACAAATACTGTGTGATTCCACTTACATGAGGTCCCGAGAGCAGCCAAATTCATAGAGACAGAAAGTAGAACGGGGGTTGCCAGGGGCTGGGGGAGGGAGGAATGGGGAGTTAGTCTTTAACGGGCATGGAGCTTCAGTTTGGGAAGCCGAAGACGTTCTGGAGGTGGACGTTGGTGATGGCTGCAGAGCACTGTGGATGGACTTAATGCCACTGAACTGTGCACTTTAAAATGATTAAGACGGTAAATTTTATGTTATATGTATTTTACCACAATAATAAGAAAAAGAGAGAACTCACCTTTGAAGTTGCCGATGTACAACCCAGGCAGGATCTAGGAGAGACACACACGTGAGTGTCACGACCTGGAGTGGTGCCACAGAGGCTGGTGTCAGCCCAAGTACCCACACCCCCTCTTCCCAGTGCCTCTCTGACAGAGGGCATGGACCCGCATCCCTGTCCCCAGATTCCAGCCAGCCACGGCCACTAGGAAACCTGAGCAAGTGGCCGTGGGCAGGTGTACGTTGGCGCTGTCAACTCTGGGGGCTGAGGACAGGGGTCCTGCCATGTCCTCCCTCACTGACTGTCCACGTCCCCCCACCGCTCCTGCCTACCCTGTTCCCAGGACGCATCTCTGGCCCCCGCAACCCCCTGCCTTTGAGCCCCGTGCCTCCTGCCTGCAGCTGCGCAGGAGCGCCCCTCGTCCTCTGGTTCTCTGCTCTGCCTCATGCCCCAGGCAGGCTGTCCTGAGCCCTGAGTCCGGTGGGGGCCCCTGCTCCAGTGCCCACAGCCTTGGGCCCCCATGGAGTGACGGTGTCGGTGATGTGGGGCATGACTAGGCTGAGGCCCAACCCCCTGCTGGACTGGAAGGCTCCCTGAGCAGCTTGTTGCTGTATCCCCAGCCCCAGGATGACCACGCCATAAAGAACTATTGCATGAATGAACCAACCACATTTGCTCCAACGTGTCTACTTCTTCCAAGGCAGTACTTCTCAAACCAGAATCTGCTAAAGATATGGATTTCAGGGCAAGTCCCTCTGCTCACTACCAGCCTGCACATGGAAGATCTGAGATGAGAACTGGGTGCAGTATTTTTCACAAACTCCCCACGATTTGCAAAATACATACGCTCCTACCAGTACTTCATATGGACACTCAAAAATCCAAATATGGGCACTATAGTGCTCATAAAAATGGTCCACTCTATGACCGCTATGATTTTGAGGTGCATAAAGCTGGCAGGTTTGGGCAACACCTTTCTGCAGACCTCCAATGCCCCAGTCACTCCCGCCAGCAGCACCCTGCCCTCAGTGCTGCCCTCTCATGCAGCCTACTTTTGTCCACTCAGCAAAGCAGCCTACGGTAATATTCCTCAGTGCACTGATTTCTTCAAGCATCTTCCTGACCACGGGCTGCCTTGGCCTATGTGGGGTCACGGCAGGGGATCTGCAGGGTTAGCCTCTGTGCAAAGGGAAGGTGCCATGGAAGCCAGGTGCCATGGAAGATATCAACCAAACTGGGACACTTCAGGGAATGAAAAGAGGCACTGTTAGTTTATTAATTACTCCAGAAGCACAGGCAAAACGCAGAAGTGACCCGGGCACACGGCTGTGCGATCACCATGGGTGACTCAATAACCAGGGTGGCAAAATTAGCTCGCAGCATGCCCCATGGGACATGAAGTCAGTTACACGCATGACTGGCCAGGGCCAGAGGCAGGCCAGGTGGCTCTGCAGCTAGGAACATATGAGACACTACCTCAGTAAAACACTGTCCACTGCCAAGCAGTTAAGACACTTGACAGGTCTTTCTTGAAACATAATCAGTCTTGAGGATTCTCCTGGGAGGAAGGGTGGAGCAGACACTTCATCATTCCTGTCTTGAAATGCAAGAACAATGCAAGGCCGTCCTGGAAATGGATCAGACAAATGTTCTCTGGCAGGTCTTGGCTGCACAGAGTTTTTCATGTGTCATCTCCCATTCCCAGGTCTCTCCTGTCTTTATTAGGACGTGACATCAGATACCATAGGACATAATCACCACATGGCTCTTTTGGCTGATGGTGACAAGAACTCCCTCCTAGACCTAGCTGTGGTCAGGTTCCTGTGAGTCTTCCTCCTCACTGGGCCTTGCTCTTGGCCTACCTAGTTCGGTGTGAGCAAAGAGCACCCCCACGCTTGATATTCCACCAAGCTCATCTTCCCCGGCTCTTGATATATATAAGCAAGGTCCCCTTAGTAATTTTCCATCCACTCTCTCACCCTGCCTATGACTCCCTCAAAACTTTACTAACAGCCTACTGCTGACTGGAAGCCTTACCGATGACACAAAGAGTCGATGAACACATTTTGTATGTTATGTGCATCATATACTGTATTCTTATGTTAAAGTTAGCTGGAGATAAAAGTAAGCTAGAAAAAAGAAATCTCCAAAGTACTTCCTGATATATTTATCGGAAAAAAGCCATGTATAAGTGGACCCACCCAGTTCAAACACGTGTTCTTTAAGTGTCAACTATAATGTAAAGAGTGGACAGAGTTGTCTTAGTCAACTATTAACTCCATGTTTCAGACCAGGAGGGTGAGCTAGAGTCTCAAGGGCTGGAAACAGAAAGCAGGTCGCTCAGTCCCCATCTCTGTAGTCAGATTGTGGTTCTTCTCCACATAGAATTACAAAACAAGATCGAGGAAGGCTGGTTTCAAAGAGATATGAATTTTTAAACTTCTGTACCAGTCAGCTTCGTAACTCAAACTTGAAACTCAAAAAATCTGACCCATCTACCTTCCCAATTGCTGGTAATCCCGAGTGCAGAGACAGAGAAAATGAAACAAAATAATTTCCCAGCAGAGAGACAGCCTGTAGAGGAGACAAGCAATAACGGAGGGTCCATCTGGGACAACCTGGTTGACTGGCCAATTCGCAGAGACTCTGAACTCCAGCCAGAGTAGGAGGAACAGAATGCACATGAAATCATCCCCCCAGTAAGAAGCAAGGATAGGTCAGGGAAAAAAAGTCTGTAAATGCAACTTGGGAATGTTCTACTACCCGAAAGGAATAAGCACAGAATTGATCCTAATCATCTTTGGGCCTTTGAAACAATCATTATTTCCCTCTGCAGGAAACGCTCTTGCCCGCCATTCACCTGGGTGGCTTCTTGTCTTTCAGGTATTCCAAAGATGACAGTTTCTAGGGAGGTCTCTCCTGACCATCAATCTCCCCAGCACTTTTTTGATCACCCTTTTAATTTTTTTCACCACATTTATCTGTACCTAAAATGGCTTTATTTACTTTCTGATTAGCCTTGAAGCAGGTGCATGTCTGTCTTGTTTTCTGATGTGTCCCAAAAACGTGCCCCAGAGCCTGGCACACTAAGAGGTAATCAGTGAATAAATGGTGACGAAACAGCACAAGCCACAGAAAAAGAGGCTCTCTGGCATTCTGCCAGTCAAAAAGATTCCTGTTTTCTGTTACAAGTCTGTCTGGGCATAGATCACAAAGGCTGAACCCTTCTGGAGAAATACTTCTAGATCATAACAAACATTCCCCATGGCTGATGGCACCTACGCTGTACTAACACCCACCATACAGAAATGTGAGAAGCCAAATCCTTGGCCACAAAAACACACTTAAGCACAAAAGAATACTGCTTCTAAGGCAGGAAATATTTTTAGTTTATTTTTTAAACGTTTCTCTTAGTACTTCAGGATGCCATAGAATCTAAGAACCCCACCCAAACAGATGAAAGAGATAATGGCTGACCAAGCAGCGCCACAAGGCCACGTGTGTGGGGCAAGGGAAAGGCCTTAATTCTTCCTAGATCAGAATGGACTTTCTGGGTTTCAAAGCCAGGGATGAAGGGGAAAACTCTGGTAGATCCCCTGAAGGGTTAAATGTCACAGAGACTTTCTTAATGCCATGTGGCCATGGACTTAAACAGTTTGCAATTGTAAAGGGAAGACTCTGAGAATACTCTTGTGTGCCCTTAGAACATTGTTTTAAACATCTGTTCTTTAAACGTAAAATAAAAGTGCATCATTAAAAGGAAAAAGGAGAAACCACTTCAGGTGGTACAGACAAGAGAAGATGAGACCACCAGCATGGAGCCAGCTGTCCGAGGGCCCTGCAGAGCAGCCCCTCTATGAGCTGCCTGGGACCAATCTGGGTGACACGGTCTTCATGTCTTTCATACTTATCACCCACTAAAGGATCTAACACAGTGGCTTGAACATAACAGCAGGACTCAATAATATGGTTTGAGGAATGGGTGAATAGATGGATGAATGCACTACAAAGGCAGCCAAGCCACTTGCTTCCAGGTGAAGACAGCAGCACTCAGGAGCACAAAGATGCCTGACCTTCCAGCCCCTTCCCATACTAAAACAACGTTTCTCAATCTTGTAAGCCCCATTCCACCTTTTCATTACCATCCAGCTCCAGATCACATAGGCCTCAGGAGAACCTGAGATGGAGAGCCCTAGATCAGTAGTTCTCAACTGGGGACAATTTTGCCTCCCAGGGGATATCTGTCAATGTCTGAACACACTTTTGGTTGTTGCAATGTGGGGAGGGGAGATGCTACTGGCATCTACCGGGTGGAGGCCTGGGACATTGCTAAACCTCCAATAATGCACAGGACAAGCCCCACAACAAATAATTATCCAGCCCCAGATGGTAGCAGTGCAGAGATTGAGGAATCCTGGTCTATGCGTAGGGGACACCCATTCCCTTTGAACTATAATCCTTGCTCAACTATCTTATCTTCTTGAAGAGGAAAGGGCCATTCTAAAACAGGTGTCAGCCACATTCAAGGCAAATGTCATCACCATAACCATTTATGGAACAAATCCAAGGACACTAATAACAGCATATTTGCATTCTACAGTTTGTAAAAATGTCTTCTAATAAATTCTTATTTGCTTCTCTCAAGAACCTCAGTAGTAACTGGATTAGCTAAGCACTGAAGTTCTTTCAGTTCTAAACATCTAGGACTTCAGAAAGAGAAAAAAACTGAAGCTCAGAAATATTAAGTGACTTGTTAAAGATCACAACCACGATCTTTAGCAGCAGGGTGGTAGAGATGCCCCAAATCAGGCTTTTTGAAAGGCCCACTCTCGTGGCAACAGCAGCTTCTCATGGAAAAGTGGCACTGACTAAGGAGTGTGCCTCCCATGACATGCAGGACAGCACCCATCCCCATCAGCAGGACGCTTTCAGTGGACACAAGAGCAAGGAGAAAGGAAGAGGCCGCCAGACCAGGCAGCTGGGTGCTCATGAGCAGAACCATCTCAGCAGCCACCGGAGCGCAGCATGTCAGTGCCAGAGGGTCCTCACAGCCTGCCCTGGAACAGCAAGGCTTCAGGCTTGATTAGGATAAAGACACCCACTTTCAGGCTGATTAGGATAAAGACATGCACAGCAGAAGAGCTGAGGGCAGCTTTCGCTGACATAATGCTTGGCTAGAAAGACTAGCTTTTGTTTTGTTTTGTTTTGAATAGGGATATTGTAGTACTTACAACTAATAAGAAGACAGTGAGGATAGGAGCTTTGTTTATAGGTCCTCCCTCCAAAGATTTGGGGGTTCAGACTCTTGAAAGAACTCTGAGTCAACTAGGAGTTTTCAAAGACTCCACAGAAACATGACATTTGCATGCAACAGCGTATTTTGTTTGACCTGAATCTTACCAGAGACATCTGCTAGACTAATCTCTTAGCAGCATCATGAGGCACTCTGCGCTGTGGGTATGAGCCAGGCACAAAAAACAATGAAAAGATAGTTAAACTTGCCTGTCTTTTACTCCCTCTTTATCAATGTCAAACATGAAGAGAAGTGACTTTGCCTGTTTTACAATTAATCTGAAACTATGGAAAGCTTTTTAAGTTTTTAGAGATTTTTAGAATTAACTTGGAATGAACTGGATCCTAGTTCAAAGGAAAGACTTCTACTGTCTTTGAAATCAAGGGAACTGAGGTCCAAACCTGGCCCGCCACTTCCTAGCCTTAGGTGAGGCACTGAACCTCTCTGAGTCTCCATTGCCCAGTCTGCACAGAAAGAATAAGATACCCCAGCCTCATAGGGATATAGTGAGGCTTAGGTTTTATAAAGTGCAGGCATATAAGATGAGGCTCATAAAAGAATACATCACAACTGCTGTGTTGTCTTTCTCTATTTCCTCATCATCTTTAATTGGCCAGAATATAGAAGCCTCTCTTCCTTACATCTTCTGTTTAACGAGACCTAAGGTAGGCATGACATTCTGCCAATAGGAAACTGGGACGTACCGAAAGAAGATCCTCCATGGCGATGTGAAGTATGGATAAAAACTTCTATCCTCAAAGCAGTCAGAATGGAATCTGCATTGTTTAGTTCATAATTATTTTATTATTATTATTATTTTTGCCAAGGATGGCCAATTTATATGAGGTTAGAAAGAAAGAAATCTTGCCCCGGTAACCTCAGGGCACAAATAGCCCAAGTTATGTTTTTAGTTCCAAGGACATCATATATTTTTATTTATTCATGTTCTTAGAAAAGCATTTCTATGGTTAGCACCTTCCAGTGATTCTGCAAATCAACCATTCTTCTCTTTTTTGTAGACAGGAAAAACATGAAAACTCTTTCCAATTCACACGGTAATACATGGAATAGTTAAGGCTTAGTTACCGGCTTCCAACAATCTACTTTGCCACTATCTAACCTTGTAACGTGGGGTAATTCCTCTGATTTCAGGTTAAACATGTCCATTCCAGCAGGATCTCTTGCCTGGATTCAGCGCCCCTGCTAGGCTGCTCGTTGCACCGTCGGCTTCCTTCACTATCCCGAAATTTCTTGCCCACCATGTCCTCTGGCGCCCCTGCTCCTCCCCATCTCTTCTGTCCTCTCCCTCCCTCTCTCTCTCTCTCTCTCTCACACACACACACACACACACACACACACAGACTTGTGCTGTGTAATACAGTAGCCATTACCCACAGTGGCTACTGAGCACTTAAAATGTGGCTAGTCCCAAATGAAATGTGATTTAAGTATAAAATACACACCAGATTTTCAAGACTTAGTAAAAGAAAAAAGTAAAATATTCCATAAATAATTATATATATATATATATATACACATACATAGGTTACCTGTTGAAATAACAATATTTTGAATGTATTCAGTTAAATAAGTTACATTCTTTAAATTAATTTCACCTGCTTTTCTTTTTCCACTTTTCTAATTTGGCTACTATAAAATTTTTAATTACAAATATGGCTCATGTTATATTTCTATTGGACAAACCCTAGTCTATACCGAAGGTTCTGCGTCATTTACCACGACAACCGCCCCTCTCCCGCCCCCGGCTTGACTCTTCGCTCATAGTAAGTACAAAGGGTAGATATGTGTCAGAGCGATGAAGTCTCTAAATCTCTCTGTAGTATGTTTGTCCATCTCTACACTGAAGACAGCGTCTCCATCTACAAGATGATGATAAAAACATCAAGCAATGTATTACTCACTTTGAAAGGTAAAAAGATGACATAAATATTTCTGCTTTTGCCGAAAAATGTGAAATTAATTTGGATCCCTTAGGCAATCATTTGTATTCCTAAATATTTTCTTTGAATTATAATACAAAAAAAGAGGTGGCCCGTGAACAACTCAAGTGGGGACAACTGTAGAAATGACTGAAGAACAGTGAGGTAGGACCACGGCGAGGGGGAGGGAATGGGAGCCCACGAACTGGTGATGAACATCTTTATTTCTGTTTTAGTTTAAAAAGCAGAAGGCTTGTGGCGCTCACGAATTCCAGTGCAAATGGGGACATAAGGCAAGTATTTATTCAAGAGAGAGATGTTCTGTTTCCAAACTTGATCACTGGCCAAAAAAACAAAAGTGAATAAAATTCTGGATGCCAGAACACCTCAGTGAGTGATCTGCAGGCCGAAACACACAGTAGTTCTTTCAGAAACTGGGTCTCCAGGCCACAGCAAGCACGACGTGGCCGGTGAAGAGTCGGGCCATTACACAGCATCCTCCTCCTCACTTTTCCTTCCCTGCGTTGAATCCCCGCTCCCAACCCTCCCGCTGCATAACTAGGTCCCCGCCGGCCTCGGTGCTGACAGCGGCCGGCGGGCGCCCCACCGCTGCGCCCAGCGCATCCCGCAGCTGTGCCAGCTGGGCCAGCTGTGCGGGCGGGAAGGCAGCAGAGGACGGGTGCAGAAGGCCGGGGACCGTGCTCCAGGCCCATTTCAAAGACCTGTGACGCGGTACTTGTCTTTGTTGAGGGCTTTAAAAATGTACCAAATCGAAAAATCCGCAGGTTACCTTGTGGCTGACATGACTACACCCCAGGCAACTCCAATGCCAGAGCTAGAACCTGGCACCTCCCGCAGGTGTCAGTTGTGACAGGAAAGACACAAGCTGGGCCAAAGCCTAGGAAGGGGGTCTGGGGCACCGGAGGATGGAGGGTGGAGGCCAGAAGAGGGACACAGATTTTTCTAGAAGGCGTAATCAGCACAAGCAACCAGCCAACAGGTTGTCCTGTGGAGAAGCCACACGACTTGGATAAATCAGCTCTGAATTTGTTCTCTTATCCCCAGTTACTTAAAAACAGCTCAGGACTTAGGCCTCTGTCACCTTCTCTGTCCACACACAAAAAAACTTATCTGCGCACGAGAAGAAAACAGCAAAAAAAACAAAACCCGGGGAGAAAGAGGAGTCACAGGGAGGTCGGCGTCGACGCCGGCTGCGGCCGCTGCTGTGGGCGGCGGGGCTCACGAGCCGGTGCGGGACAGGGGAGGGGACAGGAGGGAGGACAGAAACCGCATCCCCTGGGCGCCAGCGGAG
>NW_007728850.1:10305-26645 GCF_000696425.1 Galeopterus variegatus | reverse complement strand
GTCTCCGCCGGCCTTTTCCCCTGGGGCGCCTTGGGGGCCTATTACCAGCAGTCGCTGCCCTGCCTAAACTGCCTGGTGCATCTGGTGCCCGTCAGAGCCCCGAAGACCGGGGCTCCCCTGTCTGGTTTTTCTGAGTGCGACAGATTTAGGCCGGGGGATTCCTGCGGCCCTGCCCCACCCACCAAGACCGAGAAAGCCCGCTCGGTGGGGAAAGGTGGGTTAGCTGACTCACCCCTGGGGAGGCCTGACCTCCCTACTGCGGGGAGCAGATGGCTGGATCTCTGACCTCAGACCTGCAGCCTCAAAATCGTCCCCTTCAGCAGACTCTAAATGGGATCTACCAGGTGCATAGGTGTGCTGATGCGATTGCTTCTGGAAAGCTCCTGTCCTTGCTAGGGAACACGGTAATGTCTGCATTGTGGTTCTGTCTGGAGTGGCTGGCTTCCTAGCCTGCAGCAGAGTTGTTTTCGGTACCCCTTCATCCTTGCTAAATTCCTCTCTGGGGTGGAATCCGTGAGTTGGGGGTTTCTCCTCAGCAAATGCACATCATAGGTCCTTAGTAAGTAGTCACTGAATGGACACTGCATCAGGGCCATGCGCTTGGACGATCTTGTATCAGCCACCCCTTCTTGCTCAGGGAGTTCCAGCCACTCTGGCCTCTGTATGTCCATGAACCTGTCAGGCTCGACCCCACCCAGAGGCTGTGTCCTCTGCTCACACATCTCAGTTGCCGACTCTCGTCTTTGAGGTCTCAGCCCAAATGTCCTCTCCTCTAAGAGGCCTTTCCTGACCACCCAGTTTTAGTCTATCCTCCAGTCCCTGTCATGTTACTCTGTGTCATTTCCTTCATGGCACTTAACAGGATGGGAAATTATCATCTTTATTTGCTTCCTTTTTACGTCTCACTGGACAGCAGCCTCCGGAGAAAAAAGGACCTTGTTTGTCTTACTACTAAAGCCTGGGACGGTACCTCCCACAAAATAAGAATTTATTAAATATATGTCAAACAAATTAATAAATTCTTGTGGGCTGAGAAAACAGTGGTGAGGTTCTGAGGAGAGCTACATTTTGGAAAGAGCTTGCAGACCCCACCTGTTGTCACTCCTCCGCTTGTGCACTCGTCTGCTGGGCTACAGTAGGTAGCAGACCCCACGCGCAGGATGCCCCCACTCACGGTGCTCCTGCACTGCCTCCCCTGGGTAGGACGGGACCCAGACCAGGCAGCACCCTTCCTGCCCTTTCTTTGGGACTGCTGCCTCCCTACAACTTCCTCTTCCCCCTCTTGCCTCCCCGTCAGTCACCTGGCTGGCTTGTCCCCTTCCCCTTTGCTCCACGTTGTCTTATGTCATTATTTTTAACGCCTTCCTGCCTAGATACAGGACAACATGGTCGAAGGACTGCCTGGGAAATCCCAGGGCCACACTCTAACCCTAATTCTGAGTGATCTTGGGCAAGATGATGGGCTTTTCTGAGCCAGCTCTTTCCCTTTAAAGTGAGAGCATTGAACTGTGAGCTGCTGAAGGTCCTCTCCAGCAATCAACTAATCACTTCTACTTCCCTCCACCCTCCTTGTGCCCTTGTTTGCAATAGTCAGATAAACTTTTAAGAACACAACCAGTTCATAAGTCAGTATTTGTCCATAAATGACAAATTCATACCCAAGTTTTCTTCTGTCATCCATCTCGAACATTTCTTCTCTCTGCACTCTCTTTATAAACTTATTTCTCTAGCTCAGAAATTCCTCCTAAGCCCAGAACCTGCCATGGCTGTCTCCAGATGGTCAAAACCAGCATTCTGGCGGGCATTTCGTGTGGCTCTAAAAGGTCCACATGCCTAGGGCTCATTTCAAATTCTCAAATTTTTCTTTTTGGTTAACTGAGAAAAGAGGGGACTTAACAGCAGAAGTCAGAAGAATCAGATTTTATTTATTGTTTTTTTGGGGGGAGGTGGGGGTCTACAAGAGACTATCTCCCTGCACTCGCCTCCACCCTAACTCTAGAACCTAGCCCCCCCTCACTCCATCATAACATAATACTTACCAGTTTTTCGTATTTTCAATTCTGTGACTATTACTCTCTCCAGTTGCTGTTTATGGAAAGAAGGGAAGAAAGGATACCCCTAAACAAAGCTGGAATATTTCACGTCTAAAGAACCTGGTTATTCATTTGTGTTTTCTCTCACTCCTAAAATTTTTAAGGTGTTCCCCAGCCTACCCAAGTTTCACTTTACACAAGATTTTAAGTTCCACTTTCCTCCTGCCATTTTCCTCTCGCTCAGTGCTGCCAACATCACAAATTTTGGCAAGAATTCCCAGACAAGTAAAGGCTTCATGTGTGCACAGTAAGAAATGGTCTTCAACTCATGTGGGCTGTCTGGGTCTGTACTTACATGTGATTGAGGATAACTGGTTAGTGGTGTATTCAGTGAGCAATGACTTTGAACTTTAACGTAGGTGTGTGTAAAAGCCCACAAGGAGAAGCTCAACTATTAGCGTCAGCGAAAGCATTACGGGTGTTGGTGATAATTTCAGAGAATTGAGATAACCCTCTGCCCAAGTGGGAAGTGGCTATGTGATCTTCCTTGGCCTTTTGAACATACTGTGATCCAGGGTTTCTGAACCTCAGCACCACTGACATTTGAGGCTGGCTAATTTTTGTTGTTGGGAGCTGTCCTGTGCATTGTAGGATGTTTAGAAGCATCTGTGGTTTCTACTCACCATATTCCAGTACCACCCCTTCAGTCATGACAATCAGAAATGTCTCCAACCCTTAAAGAGCAAAATGCCCCACCCCATCTGTCACCTGTATTATGGGAATCACAGGGATGAGATAGCTTAGAAGTGAAATCCCTCACCTCAGAAAAAAGAATGAAATGTACAAAAATAGATCTTGTATTCTGTCAAATAAGAACAAATTATCAAGAAGTTAAAATGAGTTTATCTAGCCAAAGCATGTCATAAAGTAAAAGAAAGCTAAAATCTAATGTGCTATGAAAAGAAAAGAGGTAGAGTCTAGAGCTGCTGAAGCAAGAGCACAAAACATTTTCTGTTTCTCCAGCACTGTCCAGAGAGTTGCCCACTTGTGTTCTCGGGACAGCGCAGAGCAGCCAGGTCGGCGCTGTGCTGTGTGACCTCGACCTTCACAAGGCACCGACTTCCAGCCCTCCATGCAGTCTTCTGATTATGAGCTTGGTTTCGTCCTTTCATTTAAGAGGTTTGGGGAGCTCGGGTCTCAGAGCATAGATATCTGGGGAGTACGGGATCAGGGAAGAAGAGCAAGTGGAAAGACATCCAGGCAAGGGAGCAGGGCAGAGAGATGGGGCTGGAGAACCTAGGAGCAGGTAAATAGAGAGGTGCCATCAAGCATTTAGCAGGGAGTCAAGAAAGTCTGTCAACATGGAGAGCTCCTGGGAGGATCGGCAGAGGCTCGCAGGAACAAAGTCATCGGGTAGATTAAAAACACAGTGTCAGGCAAAGGGGCAGTGAGACAGAGCCCTCGTTCCTAAAAGTGGGGTGGAAGATGACACTTACCAGCCTACAAGTCATAACGTGTGCCTGTGTATTGTCAGTACAACTAATTTTCTCCAGAATTATAGCTTCATGAGGGCAGGGACCAGTTGTTATCAATCTTAGTATCCAGCACCTCATATAGTTGCAAGCATGTGGGGAAACACGTAGATATTTGTTGATTAAGACACATGGCAGGGAGGTTGTTGAATGTGTACGAGGTTCAAACACGCTTCATTCTTTTACAAGCCATCACTCCATCAGTACTGCACCCCCATCTTTCCTTTTCTACAGAAAAGTAGTTTCCACGTGGAGAGGTTCTGTGATGGAGGGGTGGCCAGTTTCCTTTTTGACTCGGACACCATGCCCATTCGACGGGGCACGAGCAGGAGCCCGCACCCAGGCTCATGTGTGTGGCTGATCTACCCCTGGGTCTGCGGCCGCAGCTGTCATTGGTGGAGCCCAGCACGTTCTGCGGCTCTGCCCTGTGGTGTCACAGTGTTCTCTGAGCTTCGGTTACGACGTGCCTGATTTGTGCACGTCCATCCTGTGAGCTACCTGTGGCTGTTCTCCTTGTCTGGAATGGTTTGACTTGACCTATCGCAGCCAAGGAAGGTCTACCTGACATGGCAAAGTAGGCCCTTTAAAACTTTTCATTGTTTAGAAAAACAAAAGCATAAACAGCTTTTTATGGTTGCTGACTGCAGCCAAAACACCTAACAAAATCGGAACCACTGATGTCCTCAAGTCTCAGCAGAATGATCGTCTTCCTGTTGGAATCTGACAGGATCGGTGTCTGACGCAGCTTGGGCCTTGTTTTCTCACATAATCGCCTGGGCACAAGGAGACGTGCCCTGGAGCCTTTGCCAGCTGCCTTCCATCCAGCACTCCCTCTGTGGTCTCCAAATCTTCGTAAAAGCCTCCCCAAAGTGGCCCTGTGGGCTGCAGTCCCGGGGAGTGTGGGATGCCGGCGTGTCCCTGGCTGGAGGACCCTTTCTGTGCACTTACTGCACCTGCCAGGCTGGCCACCCTCCCTACCCTCTCTGGGGTACACTTCTTCTAGGAGTACCTGCGGGGTCGGGGGGCAGCCCAGAGGGAAGGCAGAAGGAGGACAGAGGGGAGACCCAGCTCGAAGACACGATGGACAGCAGCCGCTCCTCTGAGAGCCAGACACCCGTGTGCTAAACGTTCCTCCGGAGCTCTCCTCTGGGGCGGAGACTTGCGCTGGTTTGTTTGTTTTTGTTATTCACTCTCTTATGTGAAACTGAAATTAAACTGGATCTGAAGACACTAAAAAGTGTCTGGTAGGGGCTGGAGGGAGCAGGGGCTTTCCTGAGAGAATGGAATGTCCCAAGAGAAATTTCATTTACTGTGAGAGGGGAAGTCCATTTCATATGACATAATGCTGTCATTACTGAATTCTCTGTTGGGTTTTACATTTGTTAATATTTACCTTTATTTTGATTAGTAATTCATCATCAAAACCCTGGAAATTATGAGAAGATTCTTATACATCAAGTGCTCCTCGGGCTAGACAACAGGCGCAGGATCACTCTCTTCATTACCCACAACAGGGCACTGGAACTTTTTCACGGAACGCCACTCGGTCTGCAGGAGAGGTCCTGCCCCAGCCCAGACAAGACAATCTTGCCCGAAGCAACAGCCTGTGCCAGTGCCAGTACGTCGTGTATCCTCAAAGAAGACTGCCGGAGTGGCAGTTCACCTGTACTTTTACCAACTCTGTCACACCTGTGTGCCCTTTGCACATGGCCTCACCTCCAGACCCCACAAACGACGACTAACACAGGAACAACTGTTTCAGAGAGCTGCAGTGCAAAGTGCATTCAGACCTCAAAGCTTAGTATGTGTTTCTCTTCCGCCTCTTATATGTTCCGTCCCCTAAAAAGGGGCAGAAAAGTCTGAGGTAAATCTCACTGTTTCATCGATGCATGCCTTGCATTACTGAACATGCTAGAACAACGTCAATGTAAAAACATTTATATTTGGGTTAATAGGGACATCAATTTCTTCCCTACCACCCCCCAAAACTCAAGGCAGTCTGTATTTTACCTATTATATAACCAAAGAGTCTATGACAATGATTTCTACCAAATGAAGGGACAGTTTGTTTTAAAGATGATATGAGATCTCTATCTCCATAGACGGAAAACTTTGCAACATGTATGAGGCAGCTCCGCTCCTGCTTGCTGAGGGTGCTGTGGGTGGGTAGAAAGATAGACAATGATATATGAGAGGTGTGATAGGTGGACATCTTTCCTTGCTGCAATGCTTTTTAAAACATGCACAATTTAGGACCGTGCCCGTGGCGCACTCGGGAGAGTGCGGCGCTGGGAGTGCAACGGTGCTCCTGCCGCGGGTTCGGCTCCTATATAGGGATGGCCGGTGCGCTCACTGGTTGAACACGGGGCGAGCAACACCAAGCCAAGGGTTGCAGTCCCCTTACCGGTCACAAAAAAGGACAAAAAAAAACAAAACAAAACATGCACAATTTAAGATGAACTTTTGCTTTTAAAATCTCACTATTTTTGTTGCATTAGTAACCACCAAGCAAATGGGGCAGGAAGCTCTTGGCATTGTAGGTATTTTACTCAAGCCATGATATGAAGCTTCTTTTTGATATAAAAGTATGTTTTTTTCCTCTTGAGCTATGGCAACTATAAAACTTCAGAGTCACTATAAGTGTTGATTCTTTCTGTTGTTGTTGTTGAATCATAATTGATTGTACGTATCTGTGGGATACAGCATTGAATATCAATACCTGTGTGCAATATGTGATGCTCAAATCAGGGTAATTAGTATATTCAACATTATACAATGGAGTCATATTTTGTGGCTCAATATCAATTTTATTGCTAACACTCCTTTCCGCTCCTTCTTTCCCACCTCTGGTGCCCTCAGTTCCATTCTGTCCTTTTGTAAGTTCAGCAAATTATTGTGATTGTTGTTTGTTTCCTTTTTATTTGTTTATATTTTTAGCTCCCATGTATGAGTGAGGACATGAGGTATTTCTCTTTCTGTGCCTGGCTTATTTCACTTAACCTCTAAGTTCATACATGTGGCTGTGATGGCAGAATTCCATTCTTTTTTCTGGCTGAGTAGTATTCCATTCTGTATATATACCACATTTTCCTTTTCCAGTCATCTGTCAATGGACAACTAGGTTGGTTCCAATTCTTCACTGTTTTAAATAGAGATACAATGAACATGGGAGTGCAGGTGTCCCTTCAACATGATGATTTCCATTCCTTTGGATATATACCCAGCAGTGGGATTCCTGGATCCTATGGCAGTTCAATCTGCAGTTCTTTGAGGAACCTCCATACTGTTTTTCATAATGGCTGTACTAATTTACATTCCTACAAACCATGTAGGAGGGTTGCCCTTTTTTCTATATCCTTGCCAGTATTTATTATTCTCTGTCTTTTTGATAATGACCAGTCTAACTTGAGTAAAATGATATCTCAATGTGGTTTTGATTTGCATTTTCCTAGTGCTTAGTGATGTTGAGCATTTTTCATGTGTCTGTTAGCCAGTTGTATATCTTCCTTTGAGAAATGCCTGTCCAGTTCTTTTGCCCATTTTTAAATCAGATTACTTGTTTTTTTTTACTGTTGTTTGCATTCCTTGTGTATTCTAGATATTAATTCTTTGTCAGAGACATAGTTTGCAAATATTGTCTTCCATTCTGTAGGATGTCTTCTTGCTCTGTTAATTGTTTCTTTTGCTGTGCAGAAGCTTTTTAGTTGGGTATGATTCCATTTGTTTATTTTTCTTTTTGTTGCCTGTGCTTTTGGGGTCTAATTCATAAAGTATTTGCCTAGTCCTACTTCCTGAAGTGTTTCTCCTATGTTTTCCCTTAGGAGTTTTATAGTCTCAGGTCTTATATTTGAGTCTTTAATCCTTTTTGAGTTGATTTTGGTATATGGCAAGAGGCACAGGTCTAGTTTCATTCTTCTGCATATGGATGTCCAGTTTTCCCAGCACCACTTGTTGAAGAGGCAGTCTTCACTGTATGTTCTTGTTGCCTTTGTCAAAGATCAGTATGTAGATTGATTTCTGGGTTCTCTATTTTGTTCCATGGGTCCAAGTGTTTATTTTTATGCCAGTACCATGTTTTTTTGGTTACTATAACTTTGTAGTATAATTTGAAGTCAGGTAGTGTTATGCCTCCAGCTTTATTTATTTGTTTTTTTGCTCTTGATTGCTTGGGTTATTTGGGGCCTTTTGCTGTTCCATAAGAATGTTAGGATTGTTTTTTCTATTTCTGTGAAGATAGTCATTGGTACTTTGATGGAAATTGAATTGAATCTGTAAATCGCTTTGGGTACTAATGGACATTTTCACAATGTTAATTTTCCTAATCCAAGAGCATGGAATATCTTTCCATCTTTTTGTTTCCTCATTAATTTCTTTCAGCAGTGATTTGCAGTTCTCATTGTAGTGATCGTTCACCTCCTTGGTTAAATTGATTCCTAGTATTTATTTTTTTTTTTGTAAAGATGACTGGTAAGGGGATCTTAACCCTTGACTTGGTGTTGTCAGCACCACGCTCTCCCAAGTGAGCTAACCGGCCATCCCTATGTAGGGATCCGAACCTGTGGCCTTGATGTTATCAGCACCACACTCTCCCAAGTGAGCCACAGGCCGGCCCTTTTCTGCTGATTTTTTATTGGCGTATAGAAACACAACTGATTTTTAGTGAGTTGATTTTGTATCCTGCAACTTTACCAAAATCACTTATCAGCTCTTAAGAGGCTTTTTTTTTTTTTTGTAGGGTCTTTAGGTTTTTCTATACATAAGATCATGTCATCTACAAACAGGGATGGTTTGACTTTGTCTTTTCCAATCTGGATGCCCTTTATTTCTTTCTCTTGCCTGATTGCTCTGGTTAGTGCTTCCACTACTGTGTTAAATAGGAGTGGTGAGAGTTGGCATCCTTGCCTTGTTTCTGTTCTTAAGGGAAAAGCTAAAAGCTTTTATAATGATATTGGAGGTGGGTTTGTCTACATGGCTTATATTATGGTAGGATACTTTCCTTCTCTACCTAACTTGCTGAGAGCTTTTATCATGAAGCAATGTTGAATTTTGTCAAATGCCTTTTCTGCATCTATTAAGATAATCATATGGTTTTTGTCCTTGATTTTGGTGATGTGGTGTATCACATATATTGACTTGGTATATTGAGTCATCCTTGAATCCCTGAGATAAGTCCCACTTGATCATGGTGTATAATTTTTTTGGTGTGTTGCTGTATTCTGATTGCTAGTATTTTGTTAAGGACTTTTATGTCTTTGTATATCAAAAATATTGGCCTGTAGCTTTCTTTTATTGCTGTATCTTTGTCTGGTTTTTGTATCAGGGTGATGCTGGCCTCATAGAATGAGCTTGGGAGAATGGCTTTCATTTCATTTTTTGGGAATAGTTTGAAGAGAATTGGTATTAATTCATCTTGAACAATTTGGTAGAATTCAGCAGTAAGGTCATCTGGTCCTGGGCTTCTCTTTTGACTTATTCTTTGACTTATTACTTGTTACTATGACTTATTACTTATTCTTTGACTTATGACTTTCAGTTTGATTTATTACTGCTTCATTCTCGTTGCTTGTTATTGGTTTGTTCAGGTTTTCTTCTGTTTCTTCTTGGTTCAGTCTTGGTAGTTTAAGTGTGTCCAGAAATATATTCATTTCCTCCAGGTTTTCAAATTTGTTTGGCATATAGTTGTTCATAATAGTCTCTAATGATTCTTTGTATTTTTGTGGTATTATTTGTAATATCTCCTTTTTCATTTCTGATTTTTGTTATGTGGATCTTCCTTTTTTTTCAGTTAACCTAGCTATTGGTTTGTCTATGTTGTTTATCAAAAAACAAAAAATAATTTCTTCTTTCATTGATCTTTTGTATCTTTCTGGGGGTTTCCATTCCATTTAATTCTGCTCTGATCTTAATTATTTCTTTCCATCTACTAACTTTGGGATTGGATTGTTCTTGTTTTTCTAAGTCGTTTATTTGAAATCTTTCTATTCTTTTGATATAAGTGTTTTATTGTAAGAAACTTTATTTTTTTATTATTTATTATAAGCATATTCATTATTACAAATCATGATTTTCCTTTATGCCCTTTACCCAACCTATCACTCCCCAAACTCCCATCCTGCCTCCCCCCATCTCTAGTATCCTTAGGTTTGTTTTCGTCTTCTGAAAGTTCAACATATTGTTTTGGTCTTTTCTTTCTTTTTCTTCCTTCCTTCTTTCTTTCCCTCCTTCCTTCCTTCCTTCTTAGCATCCAGTTATGAGTGAGAACATGCGGTATTTCTCTTTGCTTATCTGGCTTATTTCACTAAACACAATTTCTCCAGACTCATCCATGTTGCTGCAAATAGCAGAATTTCATTCTTTTTTATGGCAGAGTAGTATTCCATGGTGTATATACACATTTTCTTTATCTAGTCATCCATCAATGGACATTTAGGTTGGTTCCATATCTTGGTTATTGTAAACAGAGCTGCGATGAACATGGGAGTGCAGGTGTCTCTTTGACATGGTGATTTCCATTCCTCTGGATATATACCCAGAAGAGGGATTGCTGGATCATATGGAAGATCCATCTGTAGTTGTCTGAGAAACCTCCACACTGTTTTCCATAATTGTTCTGCTAGAAGAGTTCCCCTTTCCCCACATCCTATTGTAATACTTCCCACTTAGTATTGTTTTTGCAGTATCCCACATATTTTGATATGATGTGTCTTTACTTTTATTAGTTTCAAGACATTTTTTGATAACCTGTATAATTTCTTCTTGGACCCATAGGCCATTCAGGAGCATGTTGTTTAATTTCCATGTATTTGTATAGTTTCCAGAGTTTCACTTATTACAGATTCTAGTTTTAATCTGTTGTGGCCTGAAAAGATATTTGAAATGATTTCAGTTTTTTTAAATTTGTTAAGACTTGGTTTGTGATCTAACATATTGTCTGTCCTGGAGAATGTTCCATGTGTTGATGAAAAGAATGTATATTCTGTAGTTATTGGATGAAATGTTGTATACATATCTGCCAGGTCCAATTGGTCTAAAGTGTAGTTTAAATCCTCTGTGTCTCTGTTGATTTGTTGCCTAGATGATCTGTCCAATGCTGAGAGAGGGGTGTTCAGGTCCCCAGCTATTATTGTATTGGGGTCTATCTCTTTCCTTAGGTCTAATAGTGTTTGCTTTATATATCTTGGTGCTCCAATGTTGGGTGCACATATATTTATGATTGTTATGTCTTCTTGCTTGATAGATCCCTTTATCATTATATAGTGGCCCTCTTTGCCTCTTTTTATGGTTTTTGGTTCAAAGTCTGTTTTATCTGATATAAGAATAGCTATTTCTGCTCATTTTTGGTTTCCTTTGTATGGTATATCATTTTCCATCCCTTAACTATTAGTCTGTGTGTGACTTCACAGGTTAGGTGAGTCTCTTGAAGACAGCATATAGGTCTGGCTTTTCAACCCAATCAGTCTGTGTCTTTTGAGTGGGGAGTTTAATTCATTCACATGTAGGGTTGTTATTGAAAGGCATTGTCTTACTCCTAGCATTTTGTCAGTTTTCCCTTGGATGTTTTAAATATCTTTCATTCTTTTCTTCCCCTTTTATTGTTTGTCTTTGATGTTTGTTGGTTTTTTCAGCACCACACTCTCCCACGTGAGATGTTTGTTGGTTTTTTGAGATGGCAATATTTAGCTTATATCTCTTTCTCATTTGCATTTTTTTCTACCAGTGGGTTTTGTTCTTTCTTGTGTATTTGTGGTAGTGAATATCGTTTATCAGATTCCAGATTCAGGACTCCTTTGAGGATTTCTTGAAGGTCATGAGGTAGTGAACTCACAGTTTTTGTTTGTCTGGGAAATACACTATTTCCCCTTCACTTCTGAAGGATAGCCTTGCTGGGTACAGTATGCTTGGCTGGCAGTTTTTTCTTTTAGTAGTTTGAATATATCATTCCATTTTCTTCTGGCCTGTACAGTTTCGTTGAGAAGTCTGCTTTAGTCTGATGGGGCCTCCCTATGGGTGACCTGATGCTTTTCTCTTGCTGTTTTTAAGATTCTCTCTTTTAAGATTTTCTCAATGTTTTTAAAATTCTCTTTTGAGCTTCTCCAGTTTGACTATAATGTATCTTGGAGAGGATCTCTTTGGATTGAATCTATTTGGGGATCTTTGAGCTTCCTGGATCTGAAGGTACATGTATTTCTCTATATCTGGGAAAGTTTTCCTTTATTATTTCGTTGAATAAGTTTTCAATGTCTTTTTCTTTCTGTTTGTGCACTTAAGATTGTTTGCTGGCTTTCTTAGATTTTCTTCATTTTTAAAAATTCCTTTTTTTTTTTTTTTTTTTTTTGTGCACCTGGGTTATTTCTAAATGACCATTTTCAAGATCAGAAATTCCTTCTTCTGCTTGCTCTACCTGATGCTTAAGCTCTTGATTGTGTTTTTTTGTTTTTGTTTTTTGTTGTTGTTGAATGAATCCTTCAGTTCTAGGAGTTGTGCTTCATTGTTTTTAAAGGTATTAATCTCTTTGTAAATTTTCTCCTTCATATCCTGGATATTTTCTCTCATGTTATTGTTGTCCAACTGAATCTTCTTGTACCTCATTGAGTTTCCTTAAAGTTGTTGTTTGGAATTCCTTCTCAGTTATTTAATGTGCTTCCTGCTTTTTGAGGTCTGATACTTGAGATTTACTATATTCCTTTGATGGTGTCATATTTACTTGTTTTTTTCATATTTCTATTATCTCTGTATTGGTGTCTGGTCATCTGGTAGAGCAGCTGCCTCTTCTCCTACTCTGGAGTGGGATTTGAGAAGAGAGACTTCCTCCTCTTCTTCCAGACTCTGCTGGTGATTCTCCTTGTGTCAATGCAGTTAAGTGGTCAGTGGGCTGCCTGAACGGTGGCTGTGGCAGCTGCTGTGGTGAGGCCACCCTTGTGGCAGCAGTGGCTGTGGTGGGTGGAAACAGTGTTTGTGGCAGTGGCAGGGGCTGTGGTCCCCAGGCACACTCCTGCCTTTTGTTGGTCAGGGGGCTGCCCACAGCTCCTGGTGAGGTCCCCAGTCATGCTCCTGTCTTCTCTATAAGCATTGACTCTGATTACTAGAATTACATATCTGAGTATCACAGGGCTGCAGAAGTAAAATGTCTGATCAAGTTGTTGGCAGAACTCCTTTGAAACGGAATTCTCCTAGTCACTGACAAAGTGCAACAATTGCACAGAGTTAAGATAAATAATTTCTTAGCCCTCTTTTCCTAATTCCTTAAAGAAATTATGTTCTTAATTTGCATCAGTTACTTTCTATTCTTTTTAATTTTGTAGAATTTCTTCATTTCTAGTCTCTAAGATGTCTAGTCATCACATGGAAAGGGGTGAAAATTTGGTTTCTTTGACTTGATATAAAGCATCTGTCACGTGGGGTAACCAACTTGTCCTGGTTTGCCCAGGATTTTTCTGATTTTAAATCTGAAAGTCCTGGGTCCCAAGAATCCCTTCAGTCCTGAGCAGTCTGGGATGGCTAGTTACCTTACATCCACGGTGTATTTTGGTGAAATATACATTAGTTTTAAATAAGAAAAATACTTAATTATCATTTAATAACCTTCCTCTTTATTTACCAATAATTCTGTGTGTGAAATATTGGAAGAGAAGAGCTGGGCAGGGCTGGTCAGTTTCAGCCACTCTGAATACATGGCAGGAAGTTCCTACTCAAGCGTTGTAGTGGGCAATCGCTTTCCAGAAGGGAAGTATTGGCTGGGAAAAAATGTTGATATTTCTTTGTCAAGAAAAATACATTTTGATCTTTTCTAAAACAAGTCAATAAGTGTGTTAGGATCTACTTGAAAAATTTCCCTAGAAGCCATGTCAGAATAACCATGAGAGCCTAATGGTTTTTCCTTATAGTATTAAATTGAGGAGGGCTCAGTGCTTGAGAGAGTGAATATTTATTTTAAAAGAGATGAATGGTCTCCTCAAAGTTGTTAGGTTTTCATAAAGTGGAGGGGTTGCATGCATAAATGTATTAATTAATCATCTTTTTCCTTCCTCTTGCATCTGCTGGCTGCCAACTGTCACTCAGCCCAGTTGCTCTCTCTCCGGGTAACATGCTCTCAGATGCCATGTGCACACACATTCGCCATCTCCAAGCACCAAGGTGCCTTTTTTATTCATTAACCAATATTTATTGAGAACCTTTTATATTCTATAGGCATGTGCCAGATGCTAAGGACACAGAAACAAAAACAAAATGCCCACACACTTAACTCACATCTATTTATAAGTCTGTGGAAAAGAGGGACTTATACATGAATAATTTCCATGCGATGTGGCACACTCTTGGTTTCTAAAACTTGCTTTGGGAACTTAGAGGATGGCATGCTTAGAACTTCCTTAGCTGGCTCTTCCTTTCTGTAAAAATAGGCAGTCTTACATTTTGTCCTTCTGGTATGCGATGTTTTTACAAACATATACATATGTGTTTCAAGCAAGTTGATTTTGGTTATTTAGGCACAGAATATAAAATTGGCCTGTCTTAGTGTCACATTTCTGGAATGCAGGGAGTGATGTGGGTGGCTTAAGTCTGGACACACATGGCCAGCGTGCTCCTGCTTAGAAGCCAGCACTGCCGCAGGCATGGCAGGTCCCCACCCTTTTCTGTGCCCCCTCCTTGACCCCTCCCCCTTCTTGGGATTCTCACAGGTGCCATTTTCAAGGAAAACTCTTGGGATTTAGAGAAGCTGTAAGTACACAAAAGCAGCACAATTATAAATACAGGTTTGGGCAATGTTCAGCCTTGTGAAGGGAAACCTCTTTTTCTACATTTCTTGAGGAAAACCTAGCTTGAGGTATAGACAGTTGGTAATGACGTCACATTTGCATAGACTGAAGAAAATCAAATTGTAGAGTTGAAGGGCCCTTGAAAATCACCAGATTCTAGTCTAAGGCACTTAGCAACTGAGGCAGGCAATGGTTTTTCAGGGCCACACAAATAAGAGAATCAGAAAATACTTACTGTCCCAGGTTCCCACCTCACTACCAGGCCCCTCCCCTGGACTGCCCACCTGCCTTCTAGCAGGCAGCTAAGGGTTCACACCTGGCACCACTTGGAGCCTTCAGGACTCCCCCCACTCCCACCCCTCATGATACAGTGACATTTTGAACATCACCTGGAGGCTGGGTGAGATTCCCACAGGAGGCAGGAGGGCAACAGCTGCCTCCATTGCAGGGAGGGGCGGGCAGGGGCTGGAGGTGTAGGCAGGTGCGGGAGAAGGAAATGGCCGAGGGACCTTGCAGAAAAGGCTCCACAAAGTGTCCCAGCAGGAAACAGATCCAATCAGAGAGTTTGAGTGACTTCAGTGAGGAAGGACTCCAGAGACCGGTGGCTGTGGGAGGCTGTTGCCGTCCCTGTGCGGAATGGATTGGTTGGAACAAGTGGGAGCTGAAGCCTCATACTGAGTGTGATCCCCACTCCAAATGTGTACGTTGCAGTCCTAGCTCCCAGCATCTCAGATTGTGACTGTGTCTCGAGATCCAGCCTTTAAAGAGGTAATTAAGGAAAAATGAGATCAATATGACTAGCATCCTTACAGGATGAGGAGATCAGGACACAGACACCCGGAGGGAAGACCATGTGGGGACAGAGAGGATGACCACCTGCAAGCCAGGAGAGAGGTCTCTGGAGAAACAGTGCTGCACACACCTAATCTCGGACTTCCAGCCTCCAGCTCTATGAGGAAGTAAATGTCTGTTGTTGAAGCCGCCTGGTCTGCGGTGCTGTGTTACAGCAGCCCCAGGAGCTAACACGTGGATGGACGCAGCCACTGCCAGAGATGTGGCTTGAGTGTGGAGAAGGAACATCCTGGACTTTCTCCTCAGCTGCACTCTGATCTCCCTCAAAAGCCAACCCCCTGGAACCAGCAGGAGCCCAGCGATGTGCTGCAGACATGCTGAGGGCATAGAGTCAAAGTGGGGCGCAGCAACAGAAAGGAACATGCTGCGCAAGGCCAGCAGGCTGGGGCCCCTTCCCCGGGCCCTGTGGAGCCTTTGAGGATTTGGGTTTTAGACTGAGCATCGTGAGGGCAGTGTGGGGACCTGAGATTCCAGCAAGTGAGACTAGGAAAGTAATGAGGGTCTTAAGTAAAGATGGGCGGGGTGCAGGGCAGCTCAGTCCCGGCCTGTAAACTGCACGGGCAGCAGGGCCTCCCACAGGCTCGGGCACCAAAGGAAGAGCAGGTTTGGTGGGAACACGAAGACACTGCTGCTGGATGCCTGAGTTTCAGGTGCCTCCAATCATCCAAGCAGAAAACAGAGAAACAAGTTACATGAGAAATACAGCAAGAGCCAAGGACAACAAATTCTGTTAAGTATCTTACAGCAAATCACAATATTTCAATTGCTCTTAAAAAATGAACGTTTTCCCCTCCTTTGGTACGAGTGATGAGCACATGCCACCGTGATGAGGTCACAGTTACAAGCATGCCTTTTAGTAATCTTTTTTTTTTTTTTTTTGGCTAAGAAAATATTTTTCTTTATTTTCCTATTAGTTGATTGATCTGCCACTATATTCCATTGCATAGTCAATTAAAATATACTTTTTTTTTTCGTTAAATTTTTATTTTGTCAATATACAATGTATATGATTATTATGGCCCATCACCGACACCTTCCTCCCTCCTCCCTCTCACCCCTCCCCCCCAAGAATGTCCTTTCTGTTTGCTTGTTGTAACAACTTCAAAAAAGTATAGTTGTTATATCTTCTTCCCCACCCCCCCGGGGTTTTTTTTTTTTTTTTTTTT
>NW_007728850.1:7867-9596 GCF_000696425.1 Galeopterus variegatus | reverse complement strand
GTTGTTGTTGTTGTTGTTGTTTTTTTTTTTTTGTGTGTGGGTGTTTTTGTGTGTGTATGTGTGTGAATTAATTTGTTTATTTTTTAGCTCCCACCAATGAGTGAGAACATGTGGTATTTCTTTTTCTCTGCCTGACTCGTTTCACTCAATATTATTCTCTCAAGGTCCATCCATGTTGTTGCAAATGGCAGTATTTCATTCTTTTTTATAGCTGAGTAGTATTCCATTGTGTAGATATACCACATTTTCCGTATCCACTCATCCGATGAAACAGGTTTTGAATTCTCATCTTGCATAAAGTACTGAGATAAGTGTCGGGCGATGGAAAGGTAAGAGTGAAAGGTGGATAAGACAGCTTCCAGGAGGAGTGCCAAGTGGGGGATCCATGAGGACAGGGCAGCTCTGAGGGTCTCACTGAGCACTGACGTGGCAATGAAGCCACTGAGGATCCCAGCCTAGTCATGCTGCCAACAGGAGGAGGAAGGAGATGGGAGGCACCAAGGCCAGGTGAAGGCAGCAGCTCTTAAACCCCACGGCACGCAGTAGGTCTCTAATTTCTCATTTCAAATTTTCAGCTTAAATTAGCAACAAATATTGAGGAAGTGAACTATGCAATGTTATAACTAACGATAAATTTCAAATGCCTATGTATATTAAATAAGTGACCTCAAAAATATTTTTGTGCGTGTCATATGAGATTTTTATTTTAAAATGTCAACATTCACAATATATTGAAAATTACATCATTTTCTACTATTTAAACTTATTTTTAAAATTTTTTAATGGACACAATAGCTGTACATATATATGGGGTACAATGTGATATTTAGATACTTGTATACAATGTGCAATGATCAAATTAAAGTAATTAGCATATCCACCCCCTTTAACATTTGTCATTTCTTTGTGTTGGGACCATTCAACATCCTCTGTTCCAGCCATTTGAAATCATACAATAAATTGTTGTTAACTATAGTCACCCTACTGTGCTACAGAACACTAGAATTTCTTCCTCCTATCTAGCTGTACTTGTGTATCCACTGACCAACCTCTCACTCTCCCTACTCCCTACCACCCTTTCCAGCCTCTGGTAACCAGCTTCCATTCATGAGTGAGAACAAGCCGTGTTTCTCTTTGTGTGTCTGGCTTATTTCACTTAACATAATGTCCTCCAAGCTGCAGATGACAGGATTTCATTCTTTTTTATGGATGCATAGTATTCCATTGTGTACATATACCACATTTTCTTTATCCAATCATTGGTTTTATAAGATCTTAATTTGAAATAAATTTATTTTATCATACACCTCAGTGGTTTGGTCGTTCTGACAACCGTAACTGTGGTTACCAGGTGGTCCTTAGGAACCAAGTAGTATAAAAGAGAGAGAGCAACAGCCTCTTTGAGAGATGACTCTCAGTCCTAAAAGTCCTTTGCAATAACATCTGTGTTGACATACTGTTGGTCAAATAACGTCCCTAATATATATTTAGAGGACAATACAGAAAACAAGGAGTATTGCTCCTACTCTAACAAGTAAACACTGGATAAACTCTATAATTATAACTTTTCTTGAGCCCATCAGAGACCTGAGGCCATAATGTAACCGAAGAGCCTTCCAAGCACAGAAGGATATGAGCACTTGCCCACCAGTGCTAGGACACGGGAGGAAGAGGTGCCAGGTACACACAGCAGGTGGGAGGCTAAATTCTGTAACAGATTGCTAGAGGC
>NW_007728850.1:0-7175 GCF_000696425.1 Galeopterus variegatus | reverse complement strand
AAGAGGTGCCAGGTACACACAGCAGGTGGGAGGCTAAATTCTGTAACAGATTGCTAGAGGCCGAGCATGAGCTCATGTGAGATAGAGCATGGGGGTGGTTGTACCACTCACAGGCTCTTCCCCACGGACTTCCACCAGATTCTCAGGAGAGAGATTTCGGGGGTGTTAAGGGGCAGATTAGAGAGTCTCCTGTGGTGGTGTAGACATGGTGGGTGGAGGGCTCCCACTGCAAGAAAACCAGGAGTCCCACCCAGACACTTCTCCCCTGTGGAACTAAAGCCTTATGTCACTGGGAGGGGGACAGGAAAGACCGTCAGTCCCAGAGCACAGGTGAACATGCATTGTGTCCTCAGTAGGAGTGAAAAACCCTCTGTCCTTGGGGGAGGGACAGAAGACAGTCCCTAGGCCCAGAACCCTATCCTGGTCATTAGAGGTCTCTTGCTACTTGGAGAGGGTAGGAAACTCCAACACCAATCAGTTAAATCTGAATTTCACACGAACAATAAATAATTCAATATCTGGGGCATACTAAAGTTTAAAAATTCTTCATTGTTTATGTGAAATTCAGATTTAATTGGGCATCCTGTATTTTATCTGACGACCCTACCCAAGGAGACCTGTCAAAGATGTATAGGAAAATTTGGCTCTAAGGGGACGAGGAGAAAGCCTAATCCTGTCCCAGGTACCCAGGCCTGCCTGAGATGAGCCTGGACCAGGCTGACAAAGAATCCTCCTGTTCCTACCACAAGGAGTGCACACACAGGCAGCAGTCACCACAGGGAGGTAGCGACAGCTCAGAGAAGGGGTCTGTCCTTGGGGCAGGAGCAGCAGGAGGGCCAGAGCTGAGGACAGAGTTGTAGCACTGGGGACAGTGCTGCAGGACTTGAGCACCACTCTCAGCATGAGTGGCCAGAGAAGTCAAGCCAGCGGGCCCCGAAGATAACCACAGCAACAACAAAACCCAGACCCCACTCAGCTCCTGACTGCATTCAGGCAACTTCCCAAATGAACTACCAGGAAGAAAAAGTCATACTTATTTCCAGATACCCAAATACCACATATTTGGGTATGTACACAAAATAATTAAAAGCAGGAGCTCAAACAGATACTTGCACACCAATGTCCTTAGCAGCTAATGGTGGAAGCAACCCAAATGTCTGTCCACAGATAGACAGACAAAACGTGGTGTGCACCTACCATATACCATGTATATGTGTATACCATGTATATTCTGATACACAGATGAACCTTGAAAACATTATGCTAAGTGAAATAAACTGGAAGAAAAGGACAAATACTATATGATCCCACTTATATGAAGTACACAGGGTTGTCAAACCCAGAGACAGAAAGTATTACTGGGAGCTGGGGCAGGGAGGAATGGGGTGACAAAAAGTTATGAAAATGGATGGTGCTGATGGTTGCACATATTGTGAATGTACTTAATGCCACTAAATTGTACACTTTAAAATGGTTAAAATAGTAAGCTTTATATTATATATATTTTATTGCAATTTAAAAAAATTTTTTTTTTTTTTGTCTTTTTTCATGTCCGGCAATGGATCGCAACCCTCAGTGTCGTGCCCGTACTGGACCGGGACCGGCAACGGGATCGCAACCCACGGTGCTGCACCCGCACCTCGCTCAGCCAGTGAGCGGGAACTGGTCTGTATGTGGGATCCGAACCCTCGGCGGGAGTGCCACCGCGCTCCCAAGCAGCGCACTGTAGCAGTGCACCACCGGACCGGCCCTAAAAAAAAAAAAAAAATTTTTAATTTAAAAACTTCCCCAAACCTCCCAAGCTCAGATGGCTTCACTGGCAGATGTACCAAACATTTAAGGAAGAAATAGACCAATTTTAGATGAACTTAGCATAATAATTTTATTTCACTTACCATAATATTTTAAAAGCTCATTCATGTATTAGAATTTCCTTCCTTTTTAAAGCTTCCAGAAAATTGAGAGAAAACACTTCTCAACTCATTTTGTGAAGCCAATGTTGCCTTGGCACCAAAACCAGATGACGACAATGTAAGAAAATAAACCTACAGACCAGTTTTCATCATAAATATAGATGGAAAACTCCTCAACAGAAGCTTACCAAATCCAATGATACATAAAAGTATGAGAAATTGTGACCAAGTGTGATTTACCCCTGAATGCAATGTTGTTTCAAACATTAGAAAATTAACCAATGTAATTCACTATATCAATAATCTAAAGAAAAAAATCATCTCAATAGATTCAGAAAAAACATTTAACAAAGTCCAACATCCATTCATGATAAAAACTCTGAGCAAACTAGGAGGAATGTAAGGGAACTTCCTCAACCTGAGAAAGGGTATCTACAAAAATCTTCTGCTAACATTATTTTTCATGGTGAAAACTAAACTTTCTGCCTTTCTGATCAGGAAAAAGGCAAGAATGTCCACTCTCATCACTTCTATTCAACATCACATTAGAGATCCTAGCCAATGCACTATGGCAGAAAAGGGTGGTGTAAGAACACAGACTGAAAGGAAGAAAAAAAGCCATCTCTATTTGCAGATGACATAATTACCTACACAGAACATCTCAAATAATATACAAAAAAAGGCTAGAACTGGTTAATGAATTTAACAAGGCCACAAGATAAAAGGTAAATATAAAAAAAACAATAGTTTTTCTTATATTATAGCAATGAAACAGTAGAAATTGAAAATTTTAAAAACAATATCACTTACAATTGCACCAATACACATGAAATACTTACCTAATAAAGTATGTGCATGGTCTGTATGTTTAAAAATAATAAAATACTGTTGAGAGAAATCAAAGAAGGTCTAAATAATTGGAAATATACACATATACAATGTTCATGATTGGAAGACTCAACGTTGTTCAAGAGCCAGGTCTCCCCCAAGTTGATCTATAGATTCAATACAATCCCATTTATAATTCCTGAAGAGGATTATTTGTAGAAATCAATAAACTGGTTCTAAAATTTATAGGGAAAGGCAAAGGAACTATAGTTTTTGGGAAAACAATAAATTTTCTTTTGGTTTAAGTAACATTTAATTGAATTTTATGTTACTTGCAGCTAAAAGCATCCTAACCAATAAGAAAGCAAGTGTTCTGGCAACAATATTCTTTAATTGTAATTGCCCGAATGTAAAATGAAATAGTCTTGCCAAGTCAGGGTGATGGAGCCCATTGAAGATACTTGAAATATTCACTTAAAAATATGTTCTTTATAAGGTGATCATTGAATAATAATAGTAGAATTTAGTTAGTATTTACTATGGGCCAGAATTCTTCTAAGTGCTTTAAATATATTAACTTTTTTATTTATGCTTACAGTTCTATGATTCAGGTACTATATCTACCCCCATCTTAACTTATCAAAAACTGAAGTTAAGAAAGGGTCGCTCCCCAAACTCCTGAGCAGAGAGGTATTCGTACCTAGCAGTGTTCAGAGCACAAACACTTAACCACGACTCTAATGGGAGCTCTCTCTGTATTATGTGTGATACTCACTCACTTTATTGTATTTCATTAAAGATTATAACAGAACAGCTCCACCTAGAATCCTAATAACTACTTTTTAAAATAACAGTTATTTTAATTTTTAATAATATTAACAAAGTTCCCATATGTTGAACTAATTAGTAGAATCACAGGTTAGAATTTTTTGTTCTTTATTTTATACAGTTACATTTCTAGTCTGTGATTCTAGTTCTGCTGTGATTTTTAGCTGCGATTCTAACTCTGCTAAAAGAAGTACATCTGATAAATATTTGTCTTTGCTTGGCTGAGTTCGTCTAAGTTGGTGGAGGAAGCCACAAAAAGGAACCACAATTTCATATGTAATTCTGAAGAACGATCAAGAGCAATGTAGAAATATCTTTGTCTTAAAGTACAGACTTACAAAGGAAAGAGAATACTGGGCACAGCCAGGCACATATTTTAGGTTTTAGTAAAACATTTCCTTTTTAGTTCACAGAATATATCAGTTTAATTCTATGAACCTAAATTTTTGAACTACTGAAGATTCTTTTAGTTCTAGGAGACAGAAATTTTATTTAATGGAATGATACTGGGTGTATTTGTTAATTTTCTACTGGTGCTCTGAAAAGTTACCACAGACTTAATGGCTTAAAACAACAGAAACTCATTAGCTTACAGTCCTGCAGGTCAGCATCAGACATGGGTNTCTCCACCTTCAAAGCAATGGCAGCTTGTCCTTCACACACGGAATCGCCCTGACCTGCCCCCCTTTTCATTGTCTTCCACTTTTAAGGACACGTGTGTTGAGACTGGGTCAGGAGACTGCCCCATCTTAAGGTTCTTAACCTTAATCACATCTGCAGAGTCCCTTTGCCATGTAAGGTGACACATTCACACGTACCAGGGACTACGACGTGGACATTTTGGGGGGCCATTATTCTGTCTACCAGACATTTGAGTAAATGTCAATGAAAGTCAGAAAGTATAGACCGAGTAGTTCTTTTTAAATATGCTACAGGAATTTTGTAAGCTTCTTGATTCTGTACATTTAATTTAATTTAATTTATTTATTTGTCTTTTTCGTGACCGGTAAGGGGATCCCAACCCTTGGCTTGGTTTCGCCGCACCGCGCTCAGCCAGTGAGTGCACCGGTCATCCCTATATAGGATCCGAACCTGCGGCCAGACCGCTGCTGCACTCCCAGCGCCGCACCCTCCCCAGTGCGCCACAGGCTCGGCCCTTGATTCTGTACATTTTATATTTGTTGTTATACCATTTCTGTTTCCCTGTAATGATTCGCTTTGCTGTAATGGGCAGTGAAACTGTGAAAACAAAAAAAAGTGTTCCATGTTAGAAAAGCATAGATAAAGGCACTTACTGAGCGTTGACGTGGGCACTCAGCCAGGCGCGAGCCCGGAGGTGGGTTCCCGTTTGTGTCTTCATTCTGCGGAGGAGGCGCAGAGCCGGGCTCGGGCCCACGCAGCGCTCCAGCCCGCGGTCCACACTGGGTCCCACACCCTCCACACGCAGGTCTACAGCGAGGTCGCAGGAGAAGGTCCTGGGGGCCGGGGCTGAAGAAACAACACGCCTCACTCAGAGCTTGCTGCACAGTAACGAGGAGCACGTGGCGCGCCGGAGGAGCCGCAGCAGATGCGCGCGAGACTCTGAACGTCCCGGGGGCCCTGGCCACTCTGCTATATTTTCCCAGCAACGGAGAAAGCCACTTTGTAACAACCACTCTGGGTCAAACAGCGAGGTTTGCATACTGTCTCACGGGCTGCCCCTAATTTCACCTTTTGACAACACAAGGCCACCCCGCTTCAGTCTAATTCTGGAACCTTCATCCCCAAGAGAACATGGGCGGCACGTAACTCTCCCAACAGGAGGGAACTGATTTTTTTTTTTTTTTGTCTCCTCAGTTCATACGGCTAGTTACAAGTGAAGAAGCTAGTATTCAAAACTAGTTGTGACAAAGCTCAGAGCAGGAATATTTACCGTGGAGCGACCCTGCCTGGCAAAGCAGCAGCTGCCCAGGCAAACCCAGAGCAGCACTGACCTCTGTCCCTCAGTCAAAACGTATAGATATGTGGGTTTTATTTTTGTCATTTGAAATCTTCTCAGTAGTTCTTTTTCCCAACAGTTTTATTGAGATATAATTCACGTTTTATAATATTCACCTTTTCCAATTATACAGTTCAGTGGTTTTTGGTATATTCACAGCGCTGTGCAACCAGCTTCACAACCTCATTGTAAAACATTTTCATCCTTAAACAGAAACCCCGTACCCATTAGCAGTCACTGCCCCTTCCTGTCCCCGACCCACCAGCCTGAGGCCACCGCTGATTTACCTGGTCCCTATAGATTTGCCTGTATGGACATTTCATAAGAATTGAATCATATAATATTTATCCGTTCACGTCTGGCTGATTTCACTTGGCATCATGTCTTCAAGGTTTATCCAGCTGTAGCATGTACTGGAATTTCGTTTCATTTTAAGGCTGAATAATATTCCATTCTATGACGTAGCACATTTTGTTTCCCCATTTGTCAACCAGCATTGGATTGTTTCCACCTGGGGGCTAATTTTGAATAATGCTGCCGTGAACACGGGTGTACAAATATCTCCTTAAGTTCTGTTTTCAATTCTTTTGTGTTTATACCCAGAAGTAGAATGGCTGGATCGTATGGTAATTCAACGTTTAATTATTTGAGGAACCAACATGCTCTTTTCCTCAGTGGCTGTACCAGGTTCCATTCCCACCAGCACTGCACAAGGGTTCCAGATTCTCTGCGTCCTTGACACTCTCTACATCCTAGCCCAACACATGTGTCTTCTGTTATTTATTTATTTGTTTTTAATAATAGCCATCCTAGTGGGCGTGAAGTGGTATCTCACTTTGGTTTTGATGTGAAATTACATAATGATTAGTGATGCCAACCGTCTTTTCATGTGCTTACTGGGCATTCGCATGCCTTCTTTGGAGAAATGTCTATTCGAGTCCTTTGCCCACTTTGAAATTGGGCTGTTTGCTTTTCATTGTTGAGTTTTAAGAGTTCTTTATATATTCGGGATATTAAACCCTTATCAGATATGTGATTTGCAAATATTTTTTCTCATTATGTCAGTTGCCTTTTTAACCGTGTTGATAGTGTTTTTATGTTTAAAAAAAGTTTTAATTTTGATGGAGTACAATTTGTCTATTTTTTCTTTTATTGCCTACGATTTTGGTGTCATACTCCAAATTTAATTTGTTAAATTCATGTCATGAAACTTTTACTCTATGTTTTCTCCTGAGAATCTTAAAGTTTTAGCTTTTGTATTTAGTTCTTTGATCCATTTTGGGTTAATTTTTGAACATGGTTTTAGGAAAGGGTCTAATTTCGTTCCTTCGCACATGGATATCCAGTTTTTCCAGCATCACATGTTGAAGTGACTATCCTTTCCCCTTGAAAGGTTTTGGCATCATTGCCAAAAAATCATTTGACCATATATGTGAGGGTTTATTTCTGGACTCTATTCTACTTCATGGGTCTATATATCTGTCTTAATGCCACTCATCACACTGTCTTGATTGCTATAGTTTTGTAGTAAGTTTTGAAGTCAAGAAGTATGAGTAATTCAATTTTCTATTTCTTTTTCAAGATTTTTGGTGGAAATTCAGGGTCCTGTAAGATTCTTTATGAATTTA
>NW_007728849.1:266831-275524 GCF_000696425.1 Galeopterus variegatus | reverse complement strand
AGTCCTAGTGGGAACGTCCTTAACGACATCAATTGTTGCAACCGGCCTGTCGGGCGGGGCCTTAGGACATACTTTATGGGCGGGACAAGACGTTAATAACAAACCACAAAAGGCCCTCACCTCCACAGCTGAACCTCTATCTGCCTTACAAAAACAAATCACCTCCCTAGCTAGAGTTACCCTACAGAACCGCCACGCATTAGACCTCCTCACGGCAGACAAGGGCGGCACTTACATCTTCCTCCAGGAAGAATGTTGCTATTATATCAATGAATCAGGACTAGTAGAAACCGATATTGTCAAACTCGCCAACCTAGCCTCAGACCTCAGAGCCAACCGCCCTGATTCTTTCCCCTCTTTTTTCCAAGGCTCACTTCTCACCTGGGTATGGCCAGTATTAGGACCCCTCGCTGTTATATTTATAGCCTGTCTTTTTCTGCCCTGCATTATAAAACTCATTCAAACCCAACCCGGAAGAATTTCTAACCAAACTTTTAACCAGCTTTTACTTAGGAACTACCAGCTCCTGGCCACCGAGGATCCTGCCCGCTCTTCACCAGATCAGCTAACCCGCTGTTAAAATGGACCTGCCTCATCAATGGTCCTTGTTCCTGGAAGCTTTGTCCACAGATGCCTGGATGCTCTCCCCTACAGCCTCCTACACACTGGACTCAACAAATCACCAACCTGTGGCTTCAGGGAACCTTTCTAGAGTTCTCCCCCTTCGAAATTATCTTATTCTCTACCCTCTTTTGGGTCCTGTTACAAAATCCCCAATCTTCCCCCAATTCCTCTTCCCCTACTACGCCCCCATCCAGCAGGAAGTAGCTCGAAGATCACGGCGACCCAGTCCCCACAAGAGGAAAAAGGGAGGAATGTAGGGACCCCATGGGCGCCTGAACAAAGGACACACCCTGGCAATATTGTGCCCTTCCTGGTTCTTCTCCACAGTAGAAAAGCTCGCTGGCGCCAACACCCAAGCCCACCCACGCCAAACCTCAGCCAGTCACAGGTCAAGGCTCACCTCCTGCCCAGCCCTGTCCAATCAGTTACTGCCCCGTCCACTCTCTCTCCAGCCCTGGAGCACAGCACCCTATAAATGTACGCACAGTCCTTAAATAAAGCAGAACTTCTCTGGCGAACTGCTAGCCCGGGTCTCGCGTGATTCCTTCGTCCGCGCGTCCCCTTCAGTATCAATGTTCAATTTACTGAAGTTGATAACTGTACTGTGGTTATGTAAGGGAAGAGCCTTATTCTTAGAGAATACCCGCTGAAGTACAGGGATAACATATGAATGCTACATGATACATGCGACTTACTCTTGAACAGTTTCAGGAAAATAAAATGTGGGTATACGTGTATAGGCATATATGCATGTGGATAGATGTGTACACATATGTACGTATATGTGTACATTATAAATGTGTGTACATTATAAATGTGTGCACATGTATGTATAGGCATGTATGCATACACATAAAATGTATGATTTATTTATGTGTGTGGAAAGAGAATGCAAATGATAAAGCAATGAGGCAAGATGTCAACGACCAGTGAAACCACCTGAAGTGTGCATGGGTGTCTTTTGTATCATCCTTGCACTTTTTCCGACAACAATTTCAAAAATTGTTCCCATGTAAAAAATTGTTTTCATATAATTTTGCTAGTTGACACAAAAACAACCATGTTGATTTTCATACTATTAATATTTACCCTAATTTTAATATTAACTATATATATATTTGAAAGTTATCTCTGAGAAGTGAAATATTGGAATTTTTTCCTATTATACACTTTTCAATCATTTCCAAATTTCTATAATCTACTAGTGTTACCTTCATATTCAGAAAGAATCAAAAAACAAAAACGTGCATCATTCTTAACACTCACAGGCTGCTTACCTGCAAGAATGCCTCCACCTTTCAATTTTAAAATATTTTTACATTTTTGAACTCGATTATCCACTACCATTAAACTATTAAAATGTTTAAATTATTGTGATATCCAGTTCTGTATAATTAAAGGACCTACTAAAAATTGTGATTTTTAAAATATCTCTAGCAGCCTTCACCACCTTACAAGGAGGTGTAAAAACCACACAGCAACACTGATGAGGAAGCTGCATTTTGGAGAGGTTCCATAATTTGTTCAAGGACTCCTGTGTAGTCAAGGGCAGAGACAAGATCCAAATCCAAGTCTGTCTACCCTCCAAAACCCCGGGTGTTTGTCCTGCTGCCTCTCCAAAGGTACTCAGTAAAAGGCTGCTGCATATAGTCAGATAATACCTTCAACTGCAGAACTGGCAAATGACTTCAAAAATAAAATTTCAAGCCAGACACTCCTTGTCTGGATACCTTATATTAATTTTTAACTCAAATAACCAGACAACTGCCCCATTTTCCACTTCATTTGTACATATACAATAATTGCTAACATTTGTTAAGCATCTGCTTTGTGACAAGCTCTGCTCTAAGAGTATTCCTCTGTATAAACAAATAGGCATAATTATTATCCTATTTACAGAGGAGGAAGCTGGGGCATAGTGAAATGAACTGCCCAAAGTCACAACGAGCAAAGTGACAGAACCAAAATTAGAACCAAGTTTCATTCCAGTCTTCAGACTCATGCCACTTTGATATGATGCCTTCCCAAGGTACTCACTCATGCTTAATATTTGAAACTCTACACTAAACACCATTGACATAGCTAATAAACAATGTTAACTGGTTGACGGGCCAGCTGTAAAGAGCCTGAATTTCAAAATACGTTCAATTCCAAAGCCATATGGCAGCCACACCTCATCTCCTAGACACTAGTACCATGTATTATGTGATAAGTTTTAGATACATTATTCCTTGATGTTGATTTTCAAAACATATTTTATACTCCCAGTACTTCCAGTGACAGAACAAAGTAAACTCTGTTTCACTGAATACTATTAAGTCAATTTCACAATGTCATTTCCCCTTTTTTCCAAAGGCAGCATGGTATGGTGAAAGGCCCAGGCTTAGGACCAAGACTTGGCTCCTCCGTGGTGAGTTTGGACAAGTCAGTTTCTCCAAGCTGTTCTTACCTGTGTTAAAAAGTTTGAAAGGTTGTTCTGAGAATGAGATAATGTATATAAAGTACCTGACATACAACAGGTGCTCTAAAAGTAGCTTTCATTGTTCCTCAAAATTTATGCATGTTTCAATTTACCAGGTTTTGGACATTCTGGACCCACCTATCTGCTGACTAGGTACAAGTCCCTACGCAATTTTTGCCTCCTGACAACAGGATCCCCATGATTCCAATATCCCAATCTGGTATAATCGCACCCTACTCCCACCCATACCCATACCCAGCATAGGGGAAGCATCAGTATTTACTAATACACGATGAACATCTAAACCAGGGTTCACAAATTCAGATAAATACAGGGATCATCCAGGCCACAAAGTAGTACAAGAGTATAAAACAAGAAGTGAGGGGAATTGTAAACAAAACTACTACTCAGCTCCAAAACATTGTGTTCCAAATCTTGAATTTTCGAAAGCAGAATTCCAGATCATTTCATTTCTCCACTTTCAACATGAAAGAAAAACGACCTCCATGCCAACACACATGCACACACAGTCTGTAGCACAAAGAGCAGCATGTGCAGGAAGTTGAAGATCTCACGTCCATACTTGTATAGCTCATCTCTCTTCCCTTAGAATTGTTTTACATCTAAAATTATGTATGCATCTGTACATATATAGTCACATGTAGTACATGGCCTTAGGGCAACACTTGTCAGACCAATTGTCTTCTGGCCAGCCTTCATATCTGAGTCTTAGAACCATCGCAAGCATGAAATCCAGGGAGTAAATTGAGATGTTCAGTGTGGTAGCAACAACATGAGTTCCAGAACCACTGGGAGATGGCATCAACAGACCCCATGTTAACATCAGGTAGTGACAGCATTGGCTATCAGACTTCTGTTAGCCAATAGTAGCAGCAGGACCTATGGTAGGTATGGGTGTTATAATTTCAATTCTAGCAGTGACAGAAACAGAAAACATCTCTATAATGTGTCCAAGCTGGTACAGCATAGGGAGAAATAGTGTATTCATTCATGGAACGCTTATGAGACACCCAAAGGGAATTATTTGGAAATTTGAGGGTATAAAAAATTTTAGGCAGTAGAGCTAGACAAATAATATTCTGAGTAAGGGACACACTTATGTGGCATCATAAAACATGCAAATATGCCATGTACTGGCTATAATTACATGCATATATAGTAAAACATTGAAACATAGACAACAATACAAAATAAATTTCAGATTAGTGGTTTAGTAGAGGAAACTGTGGTCAGGGGAGGGTACAAAAAGGGCTTCAATTATATATTTGATGGTTTGCCCCTTAAAATAAAAGATCTAAAGTAAATACAAAAAAATAAAATGTGTTAAAGCTGGGAAAAACTTAGTAAGGAAAAAATAAAATCAAAGCAAGGGGGAAATACTATTCTGTGGCCACTGTGCGATGGGAAACACATTATGCAAATATAAAACCTCATTTTCTATTGGCATCTGCAATGTACTTTTAGTACTGGAGAGACAGGTTTTCACATTTAAGTAGTTTAAGTATTATTTGTTGGAAACAAGGTTACAAGGTTTGTTAAATACTGAACAATGGTAGCTGTCTCCCCTCATTACCTTGTGGTGCATTTACTCTATTTTCTTTCTCAACCAAATGCATAGCAGTTACAAGGTTTGTTAAATACTGAACAATGGTAGCTGTCTCCCCTCATTACCTTGTGGTGCAAACATTATGATGAGAAGCACATTTTTAGCACTTTAAAGTTTATGTTGAGAAACTTCAAGTATATACTCCAATATACTCATCTCCCTGAAATTCCCATTCCACTCACCACTTATCTTACAAAGGAACCAGTTTACTCAATTAAAAGTTGAGATTATTAAAGCATTTCCTCATTGCAGAAAGACATATATGTATACGTGGTTATTCTCCCAGCTGATGAATTCCATGGGGGTCCCAACGTCCAAGGGCATTTTCCCCTCAGAGAAATGAGAATTCACTTATAAAATTTGAATTTTATTCCAGTAATTTCACAAAACTTGCTTGATGGCAAAGTACACAAAAGCATCCAAAGATATACTTTGGAAATATTTTCTTTTGATTCTCGATAGTTTAAGTTGAAGTGAAATATTTCCCTAAGTTTAATTCAAAGTAGCTTGATACACATCCTCATATATTTATCTATATATTATATACAATTACACTTCGGATTAAAATAGCACACAAAGAAAGCAAGTTTGCCACCCTCCACGCACAATTACATTTAAACTTTTTATGATTTCTAACCTCTACTTCTTGGGAAAAAATGTACTTAAATCAAACTCTTATTGCTCCAGAATCCAAAAGATTTCAATTATTTGTGATTTCAAACCTTTGCTTTTTTCTAGAACTTATGTTGTAATTTCTCTCCCCCCACCCTGAACATCTATATTATTTTTCCTAAGTGCCTTATTACTTATCTTTTGTTCTTTGCAGAAATATAAACAATATCAATAATTTAGACCACGAAGTCAATTAGTAAAAAGTCAAACACTGGGATCGCAACCCTCGGTGTCGCACCCGTAACCATGACCGGCAACAGGATCGCAACCCTCGGTGTCGCACCCGCACCGCGCTCAGCCAGTGAGCGGGAACCGGTCTCTATATGTGATCCGAACCCTCGGTGTCGCGCCTGCACCGCGCTCAGCCAGTGAGCAGACCGGTCTCTATATGGGATCCGAACCCTCGGCGGGAGCGCCGCCGCACTCCCAAGCGCCGCACTCAACCGAGTGCGCCACCAGGCCGGCCCAACCTGAGCAAGTTTAACCTCTCTACACCTGTCACCTCCCTCCTTCCACTCCACAATGGATATAAGTACCTATCTCATAAGATCTGTTGAGAATCAAGTTGAAATAAAACTGAGACCTGGCACATAGCAATAAGCATCCTGAAATCCATCTTAAACTTGAAAACCACCTCATGCCTTGAGACATATATGATGCACAAAATTAATTTCTTAGGTGGGTAGTCACTCACCTAAGAAATCAGTAGTCATTCCGGGTGTCAGCAAAATGGTAATTAAATACCAAAGCCCATAAAATGTCTCAAACTGCTTTTTATTTTTGCACTGACAGCTCACATTTATTTACAAGTTAAAAACCTTCACTGGTATCCTCGCAATCCTAACTAATCCTAAAAGATAGCCTTTGCATTAAGCAATACCTAATGGTGACTCCTGAAATTTAAGAAAAATTTTTTAATATTCGGAAAGTTGCCATGTATTGTGGGACTTAAAAGTCTGAATTAAACGTATTTTACATCTGCCTTCTGCATTTACACACCTATAAGGCAGGTGTCTGGCCGCATATTAAAATGACTGGCGCTTAAAAAAAAATACAGCACCAGGTTTGCACCCCATACCAATCCAGTACCTCTAGCGGTGTTCAGGCATCAGTATCCTATTCTTTTTAGTTCATCACATGAGTTAATGCACTGCCACACTTGAATACAAACACTGCTGAAACGTTATCTTAAACAGTTCCCTGCACCTTCTTTCAAGGTGGATGTTATATATAGGAACTGGAAAACAAAAAATTGAGTTTTAAAACAAAAGTAATGTGATAATAAGAGTATGCATAACTAGAAAGGGAACTACCTGCAGGCCAGGCCAATCAAGTGTTGCATTATAAAATGTCCATAACTTTAAGCAAGAAAGTGACTGTACACATAAAGCAAAACATTTTTGCGGTCACTTGTACTTAGCTTTCAATAAACCAGAGAAGTAACGACTTTAAATGGAAAAAAACAGGATATAAAAATGTAATTTATTATGCTTTAAAGAGACTATTATGGGGAAATCAAATGTTCATAGCAATTGATGCTGTTGTGTGGCAGAATTTCGCATTATTATTTTTTATAATTTATTTTCCAATTTGCCTAAAATGCAAACATTACTTCAAGGGGAAGATAAAATTTTCTTTTTCCTTAAGGGTATATGTTCGAACTTCTTTGTACCAACCTCTAGCTGGCTGGGCATTCCCAAGACGCAGAGAACTCCCTAGAAACATGGCTTCTACCAACACTGGAACTGAAAAATCAGCTGTTCTTATTTCCTACTAAAAAATACTTAACCTCTAGGTCACTGAGCAAGAGATTAGACTACTTGCCATCAGAACTCAAGTCGCAGTCAGTTGGCCCTTAATGCTTCCCATAACATAAATATGCAAACCATCATAATGTTTTTTTGTACTATGGAAAGGAAAATGACACTTCACATTTTTAAAGTTTATTTATTCACGCAATAGTTTAATTTCCCTTGAAAGCTAGAAAATAAAGACCATTTATTTTACTTTCTGATTTTGTTGTTTTTCCATACAGTAAGCACTGATCTTTCCCTAACTTTCATAAAGGTCAACTTTTGAAAATCTATGCACACACCAAAATCACTGAATAGGAATGTGCAAAGCTCTAGGAAAACTATTACTTGAATGTTTCTAAAGTGGCAGAAGATCACGATTTGGGGATACATCCTATAAAAACTGTTTTCTTTTTCACCTTATTGTTAAAACTTGTTTTCAAAGTGGTACCTATTTTAAAAGATTACAGACCAAAAGTAATTCCCATACCATCTAATATCAATTTTAGGAGAACTTCTGAGCTAAGAAACTTGAAAGAGAAATTTAAAATATTTTTCTTTGACCAGAATTTCTGAATTTGATACATATTTTTCTCCAAGTGTCATTTCTTTTTCTCTTAAAGTAATATATATCACACACTCAGAAAATAATTCTTAAATGTGTTTCTAGTTAATACAAGAAGGAGCAAAGTTAAGGTACATTAGTTATAGAAAGAATAAAGATAGTGCATTTAGTGTCACATATGAACTTAAGGCCTTCCTACTTGATTATAATTTCAGTATTAACAACAGTGCATTTCCCTCATGCTTACATACACAAATAAGCAGGTAGACAAAGCAAAATTTTCTAAACATGTAAAGAATGAAGACAAAACTTAATTTATATATTATCAGCCAATCAATGCAGGTGGACTCAAAGTATAACTGCTGATAGTAAAATAATCTGAATCTGATTACATTTCATAACAGCAATTAAAAAGAATAGAAATGAAGTCTCTTATACAATCAGAGCACCTCCTAATATGTAAAGCAGTTAAGAAGCCCACATATCCTTTGTTTTGAAGATTCTATCCATTTATAATCAAACCCAACCATTGCATAATGCATTTTGTAAGACACTTACCTAAAAATACATTGTATTTTGTTAATGTTTATTTATTACTGATATGGGAGGTATTTCTAGCCTAAACACTAAAACCATACATACACAGAAGACTATTAACAGTAGCCTGGGATACAGTCTTATGATAGGAAATTTCACATACACTTATTAAATAGCCTATCTTATGTTCATTATTTCAGTCATCTGTCAAATTAAGAAAAATTTTTTTCTACAAAGTTACCAGAAAAAGACACTGAGCTAGAGTCAAAAGATCAGATTTCTAGTCCAGTTCTTCTTTTACATATCTGTGAGACACAGGGAAAGTTCTCTTAACCTCAGATTTCTCAACTATAAAACAAAGGGGTTGGGCCGGCCCGGTGGCGCACTGCTACAGTGCGCCGCTTGGGAGCGTGG